>NW_015506397.1:8107-8497 GCF_001515645.1 Sinocyclocheilus grahami
GGTAAACATAGTACAACCAAAAACTAAGACATAAATCAAAATAATAGTAATAATAAAAAAACCTAAACATTGTGCAACTTAACTTTCAAGTTTCAACCTAACTACAGCTCAGGCATGACATAAGCCTTTACTCTCTTCTTAGAAGGCTTTGTGGCTTTTGTAAGAGGCAAAAATTAGTGGGCAGGAAGCTAACGTGAAACAAAAACAAGAGTCCACACACATAACATTTATTAACACATTTTTCAGCAACATGAATGTAAAGTTATTTGGAGAATAAACCCTCTTAAATGTCTCTCTGCATACTGGTGTGTGTGTAATCCTTTAAAGGAGCACGTGGCTGCAAACACAGTGCTTTGTATGTAGTTACAGTAAATGGTAGCGATGCACCGA
>NW_015506397.1:8569-46032 GCF_001515645.1 Sinocyclocheilus grahami
ATTATTTATTTTATTAAATAATATAAAGTAATTTTGTAAGACTTTTTAATTTAACTCAATTGTAATGACACGGAATTTAAAAAACACAAGCCAATAAAAGAACCACACTTTTATTGAAAGAAAACTGGACAGAAAATATATTAATATTAAATTCCAATGTATTATTTTTATTCAGTTCTATGCAACAGAATCAGACATAACTGTTGTTGTTTTTGACTAATTATCCAAATAATGTATAGTCCTGCAAACAGGGTTTTTCCTTTCTCAAAATGCGGCGGAGGTGGTCCTGATCATGTGCACACAATGTACCCACCCTTCAAGTGGCTCAAACAAACACTTTTTACGCAACATATTTTAGGTGTTATAATAATTATAGCTATGATTAAAGAAAATGACAATTATAAAGTTATGTTTTATCTTCTCTCACCTAATGTTTTATTGTTATTTATTCCTAAATTAGCCTTATGAAATGTTTTCTTTTCCCTCAGAAATTCTGTGTTGTGTATCTGGTTATCAAATGAAGGCATACAATATAATTTAGCCTATCTTTAAATGATTGAAAAATAAACTGAATTTACTATTAAAATGAAAACATGGAAGAAATGTTGTGTGATAATTCCTTAAAAAATTAAGTTTTCATAATTTTAGTAGTAGTAGTAGTAGTATGTACATTCTGCTGAACAATAGTAATATATTTCTGCTGCAATGTCTTCAAATTAAACCGGATTTTTATTTTGATGGGTTACCGTGAATACCTTTAAATTTCTGTGTGCATATGATATGACGCTAGTTTTACTCAAATTAAACGGTGACTAGTAATTCCACTAATTCCAAAATTGCAATAGTCAATTTCTCTATTAAAACAACAGCGACTGAGTAAGTGCATTTATTCAGCGATCACAATCGCAAACAACATAGTCGAGATCTCATGACAGGACACAGACCGGATGAATGACGCTTTCATTTAGATCGCTATTTGCGTGTAAAAAGTGTTTGTTTCAGCCACTTGAAGGGTGGGTACATTGTGTGCACATGATCAGGATGGTACCAGCTCCGCCGCATTTTGAGAAAGGAAAAACCCTGTTTGCAGGACTATACATTATTTGGATAATTAGTCAAAAACAACAACAACAACAGTTATGTCTGATTCTGTTGCATAGAACTGAATAAAAATAATACATTGATATTTAATATTAATATATTTTCTGTCCAATTTTCTTTCAATAAAAGTACGATTCTTTTATTGGCTTGTGTTTTTTTAATTCCGTGTCATTAAAATTGAGTTCAATTAAAAAGTCTTACAAAATTACTTGATATTACTTAATAAAATAAATAATTATTACAAAGCATTTTCGGTTTCGGTTTTCGACCAAGCACATCCAGAATTCTCGGTTTCGGCCCATCGGTGCATCGCTACCATTTACTGTAACTACATACAAAGCACTGTGTTTGCAGCCACGTGCTCCTTTAAAGGATTACACACACACCAGTATGCAGAGAGACATTTAAGAGGGTTTATTCTCCAAATAACTTTACATTCATGTTGCTGAAAAATGTGTTAATAAATGTTATGTGTGTGGACTCTTGTTTTTGTTTCACGTTAGCTTCCTGCCCACTAATTTTTGCCTCTTACAAAAGCCACAAAGCCTTCTAAGAAGAGAGTAAAGGCTTATGTCATGCCTGAGCTGTAGTTAGGCTAAGTTGCACAATGTTTAGGTTTTATTATTATTTTTTATGTCATGATTTATGTCTTAGTTTTTGGTTGTACTATGTTTACCTTTTTTAAAGTAATTTGAAATTGATTTTTATATATTTTTTATATTTGTATTTGCATTTTGAATGTAATATGGAAATTAAATGCACTAAATGGGTTTAGTTTTCACAGTTATTAATATATGCAATTTCAGCAATAAAAATGTTATAAAACCTGTCTTATTTTCTCTTGTATATTTAGTATTGCTCTTTAATAAAGAAAAAGTTCTTCTTATCCGATTACTCGATTAATCGATGGAATTTTTGGTAGAATACTCGATTACTAAAATATTCGATAGCTTTAGCCCTAGTTTGGACTATGCAAATAAGTTCCATAGGAGGAAAGAAGGGTGGGTCACACCGTGTCCCCCACTCTGATGGAAACAGCCAATCACAGCATAGTAATGGAGGAGCACCAAATTGCAATCTCCTCCTCATTGGAAAGGGACAAAGGTACCCTTCCGAAAGACACTTCTTGTTCTGAGTCTCCTGTCCAGAGACACAATATCAGATCACCAACGTTCTGAGTTTCCGTTCTGCAGGGTAGGAGATAGAAAACAGATCAACAAAGTGCTAAGTCTCAGTCCTGTAAGGGGAGAGACACTAACAGACACAACACGTTCTGAGCCTGCTGTCCTTTACAGAGAAGGAAGCAACAGACACATTTGTTCTGAGTCTAAAGGTACCCTTCTGAAAGACACTTCTTGTTCTGAGTCTCCTGTCCAGAGACACAATATCAGATCACCAACGTTCTGAGTTTCCGTTCTGCAGGGTAGGAGATAGAAAACAGATCAACAAAGTGCTAAGTCTCAGTCCTGTAAGGGGAGAGACACTAACGTTCTGAGCCTGCTGTCCTTTACAGAGAAGGAAGCAACAGACACATTTGTTCTGAGTCTCTCCGCCATATCCAGTGAGACACTAGTAGATATATTCAACGTTCTGAGTCTCTGGCCTGTGAATGTGAGACTGTAACAGATATGACCACGTTCTGAGCCTTCTGCGAGGAAAGAGATGCAGCACGTCCAGAGTTTCCAGAGAAACAAACTGGATTGACCAAGTTCTGAGTCTCTAGCCCAGAGAGGCAGAAGGCATACAGACATTTGCAACAAGGTTATGCTCCGGCGAGCATCCTTCACTTCAAGGTACTTTTATCTGTGTGATTCAAACTAAGGACCATCTGCACCTGCTCCAAAGCCATGTCTGCATTCCAGATTTTAGGACCCTTTGGTCCTCCAGGAGAACAGCATCCTGCAGTGCTTCGTGTTCAAGGTTGTTGAAACGGATTCCTGCTCCTTTCCCAACTGCATTGTTACCACACAACCAGTGGAAGAAGTCACCGCCACCAGACTTCTCACTCAACCACAGATAATGTAAATATCACTTATCCAAACCTCTTCCAGAGACCTTGGCTATTGTATATTATCAGTATATGATTTTCTAAATTACATTAGAACTTATATAGCTGATCAGTTAAGATCAAATAATCTCTCGATATATTTTCCTGATGCATAATAGGGTTCTTCACCTTATTAGTTTCAGTTTATCTTTTCAGAAGATAACATAACACTTGCATTCTATGCTTTAACTTATATAGCTGATCAGTTAAGATCAAATAATCTCTCGATATATTTTCCTGATGCATAATAGGGTTTCTTCACCTTATTAGTTTCAGTTTATCTTTTCAGAAGATAACATAACACTTGCATTCTATGCTTCTTATGCACTTTATTCCTTTTTTCATTTATGATTTTCATTTGGTAGTTTTTGATTACTCTTGTCTATCTATTACAAATTATTTTATTACACTTGTGTTTTCCTTGTGTTAGTAATACAGTAAGATGTTCTACAAGTTAGATATCCCACCAATATTTCTTATATGATGTACTCTCATAACTGCACCTTAAGTGACACGTGATCCAAAAAATCATAATGTCATTGGTGACGTGAGTATCCCTCAATACACTGTTTCGCATCCCTAGGTTTGCAAAAGCAAAAACACTACAGTTCATCCATACTCAGACTCGCCTTAGTCTGTCGCACAGACATGCACTTAAACAGCTTGAGTCTGTCACACGTCAAATCATCTTTCAGTTTCGTTGAACATAAAATGCACTAAATACTATCTACTCTTCAGCACAAATTATGTTTATCATTGGAACTTTATTGTTGTTTGGCTAAGCTGTTTTTACATTCTGTTGATCAAAGCTTTTGTGTATTATTGGAAGCAAAATTGTTGCTCTGGCTTTTGGTTCTTGCCAATAGCCTGAAGTTAAGGAGACAATGATCATCTATCTTCAAGTAAGCTAACCATTATACTCCATTTTTATGGGGGTGGGGGCATCCATTAGAGAGCACAGACCAGCTGTGCTCCCTGATTGATCTTAGAATTGAACATACTACGTCATTGTGTTGGGGGGGTGGGGTTCAAATCTCAGTGAGTTTTGCTTGTGGACAGCTCAGAATCTGAACCCTTCAGTGCAAAGCCTGCCGCCAAAATAATGTTCAGGACCTCTACAATAATCTTAATCAAACAGAGTGGTCCTGACTGAAATGTAGTTTGAGTGATGAATGGAGCTGACGTTCAGCTGATTGTATCTCCTCCCACTACAATTAAATAAGTTATATAAGTTCATCCGTACTCACACATGCCTTAGTCTGTCGCACAGACATGTGCTTACCCTCCTCCATTCCCAACTCATCCATATACAGCCATGATCACTTAGAGTCTTGTCCACTGAAATCATCTATTGGCTAATCGTTGCTTAATCATATCCAGTCTCATTTACATACCTGTATTACTAAATACATTAAATTTTATATCTGTTGCATATTAAAAATTCTGGTAATTGCATTAAGCGTTGGGGCTTTCTAACCTCAGTGAGTTTTGCTTGTGGACAGCTCAGAATTTGAATCCTTCAGCGCAAAGCCTGTTGCCAAAATAATGTTCAGGGCCTCTGCAATACTATTAATCAAACAGAGTGATCCTAACTGAAATAAGCGTGAATTTGAATTGAACTGACAGGAAGAGGAATTTGGCAAACTATCAAACCTATTTAAATTCACATTACAATTCTAGCTCCTGCTTTATACTTCAATTCAACTTCAACTAAAATACAGGAACTGAACTAGAATTTCAAAGGCTCAATTCATTCTCAATTCAGTTTTGATTGTTGAATACCCCTAATTTGATTCACATTTGTACATTAAATCAAGTACAGATTTTGTGTACTTAGTCCACCACTGAGAATTAGTTGTAAAACTCTGACTACACGTTATTCCTTTAGTGTTGCCTGTACAAACATTCTCAGAGAATTGCCGGACCACATGAAATAAGAAACCCAAGGAATTTGCATGAACACTGGTATATTAGTATAAATTGGATGCTGGTATATTATTATGGCATCACTGGCTGTTGGTCAGTTTTTTTTCTAACTGGTTGGTTTTTGGCTGGATGAACTATATTGCAGACCAGAGTTACAGTAGTGTTTTCAGATTCTTTAAGTAAAGAACTACTTTACATATACCAATAGCAAGTCTTGCCAGGTCAGGCAGGACATACTTCTGAAGATTCATGGCTTGCTAAATGCCTCCAACCTCCCTCTCTCCTCCAACAAGTTGTCAGGTAGTGTTAAGCAAAGAGTCTCAAACACTATATCCCTACACCCACATGCCGAGAGGAGGTATATGTAGCGAGTCAGTTTTTTTTATTTTTATTAATCTCTTGCTTTCACAGCCAGTTGGAAAACACCAGCTACCTGCTGTTTGAGCATCTCAATTTCCTGCTAAGAAAATTACAAGGGAAATTAAATTTTCTGTGACATTTCTTTGCTTGGAGCTAAATGCATCCCGCCTTTGGTTCAGTACAATTCAGACCACCAGGATTTAAATAAATACAAATTGGACTATTTAAGATCTAATTGCTTCAATTTATTGTATGTATTTGTGATTTAGATTGGGATAACTCTTTAAAATGGGTATATTAAATGTTTAATTTAAACCGGACATGATCTCTCTTTCTGACAATTAGAGAGAAAAAAAATCCCTTCAGCTGAAGTGTGTAGCAGAGGGGAAAAAAGTCAAATAAATTAGATAAATCATAGTGCTTAATAATGAGGAAGTAGGCTTTCAATTACTGCAATTTACTTAAAAGTCAATAACCTTTTAGTTGCACCACATGACATTTTACAATCTAAAGTAACCTTGTTAAACACAGATCAAAGTATATTTTAAGTTAAGACTATATTTCCTGTACTACATGTCTTTGTTGGCCACACCACATGACTTGATTTGGCAGACTTTTTTTTTTTTTTTTTTACAATTAACAGCCAGTGGTTTATTTGATTTGACTTGATTTTTTTTTATGTTGTTGTTATTTCCTGTACCACATCACTTTGTTGGTCACACCATAGCCGCTTTTCCATCAAAATTACCTGGAAAAATTTGTCCTAGGAACTTTTTTTTTCCTCTGACCTGTTGCTGTCTGCTTTTCCATTACAGCCTAAAGTACCGTGAAGATTAGGAAAATAGTCTGGTGATGTAGGACTGTGCGCCACTGCTCCTCCCAATCCAGAAGGGGGTGCTAATATCGAACAACGATAACGTCATACAAAGCGACAGATAACCATAATTTTTGTCACCGTTTCCAGTTCCTGCTGGATTTCAACATCGGCACTGAACTAGCACCGCATGGCAACAGTCTTTTAAAAAATGGTGGTTGAAATACAATGCTACGTAGCGTCAACCAATCCAAATGCTGCGTGAACTCAACCAATCAGCATGTTCAGCGCCCATGTCCCGCCCTCTGACCTTTGAAAAAGCACTATCTCATGAGCAGGAACTTTCTGAGGGGCAAATTTCTATCCAGAACTTTATTTAGATCCTGGTTCCTGCAGTAGAAACACACCGAGTAACGACCGCAAAGTCCCTATTTCCTGGGGGAAGTTCCTGCGGTGGAAAGGGGCTTCATGACTTACTTTGGCAGACAATTGTTTTTAACAATTAGCTAGCAGCTGTCACAATCTGCATTGGCGAGGAACGATGGAGACGCGGAATAGCGAACACAATCTTTAATACAATCCAAACACAGGGTACATCCACACTGGAAACGGAAGGAAATACATGAACATAACGAGTAGAAACGACAAGAGACAGACTGCACAGACTAGGACTTAAATACAGGGGATGATTGGGGAACAGGTGCATGGGATGACTAATCAAACTAATAAGACAGAACGAGGACAGGAACATGACTAAATAAGGAAAAACAGGAGGGACTACGAGGGGCATAACAGGTCGAAAAGTCTGATCAGATCAGAGCCCACTCCTGGCTGGACTGGGAAACGGGAGCCCCCTCAGGGCTGGACGGGACCAGCGGGGACCAAAGAGAGAGGAGAGGGGGCAAGTTGACTTCTAGCTCTGTTTCCCAGTCTATTAAGTCCCCCTCGAAGTCCAGCAGACCCAAATGTATGATCAGCTCACCCTCAGCCACGGTGCAGGGGGCAGAGCTCCACTCCGCGCTCACACCGTCCGCGGTGAGCACGATCACCAGCTCTCGCACCTGGTCTGACAGGTTGAGCTTTGCTTACGGTGGCGGGAATTGGCTCTCCATCATCGGTGGGCTCGGGCTTTTGCTCCACACAGTGGGGAGATGGTGGGCTGGGCTCTGGGTCCAGAGTGGATCTGGCGAGATCATCCTTGGGAGTGCCGGTGAGAGGCGATCCGTTTCTCGACAGAATCCACTCCATAAACGCAGCGAAATCCGCTCGAGGACCATCTTCGGACAACGGCGCTCTGCAGGGTGTTAGCTAGAAGCTGGAACAGTCTTGTATGATACTCGAGCGATCGAGGGGATCCATAGGGACAACGGGAAACAAAACACTGAGCTAAAACGGGAAACAAAAAAGGAAGGGTAGACACATGGAGGTTACTGTTTTTGGTCGGTTCTTCTGTCACAATCTGCGTTGGCGAGGAACGATGGAGACGAGGAATAGCGAACACAATCTTTAATACAATCCAAACACAGGGTACATCCACACTGGAAACGGAAGAAAACACACAAACATAACGAGTAGAATCAACAGAGACAGACTGCACAGACTAGAACTTAAATACAGGGGATGATTGGGGAAACACAGGTGCATGGGATGACTAATCAAACTAATAAGACAGAACGAGGACAGGAACAAAACCAAATAAGGAAACACAGGAAGGACTACTGGGGCAAAACAGGTCCAAAAGTCTGAGAGCAGCAAAGCAGTATTTATTTAAAGATTATTATTATTAGTATTATTTGCAGTAGTAGTAGTAGTATTAGTAGTAGTAGTATTGTTGTTGTTGTTGTATACAACAACAGCAACTGTTCAGAACATTTAATTGGTATCACAGACATCTTCAACGTATGATTGTATACGTATACTAGACATCTTCAAAGTATACAATGTATACAAAATAAATAAAAGTGCTAATAACAGTAATATCACAATTTAACTTAACAACTTAAAATCAAATATATAACATATCATAAGCATTTTTTAATTAGTCTGATTTATCTTTGTATCACCCCCCTTACCAGTAATTACAACTTAAACATAAAGTTGATTAAGTGTCAGTTGAGATTCAAGATTCAAACTTGCAACATTTTGCACTTACAAGTCAACACAAAAACTCCTGTGCAAGTAGTGTGCTGAAACCCCCAAAGACTGACAATCTAGAATCAGCCCTTATCTTGACAAACACTTCCCCATTCAAGCAGATGGCAGCCGTATTACCTACATAGAAAATAGCTGTCCAGAGGCATTACCAAGATGGCCACTGAGTGAACGGACCTGCTTTAAAGGAACCTAAAGGGACACAGGGTAGCTGTCTGCTGCTTTCCCACTTCCTACCATTTACAAACGCAGTTATAAACCTCCAAAATCCCAACAGCTTCTTAAGTGTCATCTTTAGACCATGAATCACTTTGAAAGGGAACAGACAGGAAAATATGGCGCCTGCAGGTAAAAGTGCAATGCCGCAGCACTGACAGTTTTCCTGAAGCCAGGATTTTTCCCTTTGAGTTGACTTCCACAATTTTAATGTAATTGCCAGCTTGAAGAAAGCCCTCCCTACAACCCAGCCTATTCTAATTACACAGTACAGTACATGTTCTTTCAAAAAACACAAAAAAGATGTGGTAAATACCAATGTCTGTAATATGATATGCAACATATTGGAAGAACATAACAGGCAAGGAAATGGAGATGGAGATGAAAAGTTGCTTTTATAACTTGCTCTAGGTGACATTGGGTGTTCTAGGATGTTTTTGTGAACGTATATCTGGCTGGCTGTGAAAACTCAGCTCATGCTGTTTGAGTCCTGTTAAGGGCCTGAAGCTTTGTGGGCTGCACGCATGAAGTGATGTGTGGAATATCTGTCCTTGGACCAACAGTGGTAATGATCGAAGTCTCTGAGAAAATACATGAACTGTAAATGCAGGGGTGAAATGCAATAATCCAAAACAAAAAAACAACAAAAACAAAGGCATAAATCTTTAGGCATGTGATATGGCTCTATGTCAGCTGACAAGCAGCCCGTTGTCTGCTGTATATGGGTCTAAGCTGCATTATATCAACAGAGGAATAGGTTACAATAACTTAGATATGCCAGGACTTGTCAAGCGGTGGCCCGCAGATCATCTTTATGTGAACTAGGAACTTTCAATGAGAAACCTTTAGTGTAAATGCACAGACGTGAAGGGCATTAGAATTCTCAAAAATAACAAATATTACAGTAGCACTTTATTTTACAGTCCTGTTCCACATATACATACTATGTATTAATTATTATATTACTTACAATAACTGGGTAATAACCAGGTACTAACCTTAACCCTAAACCTAACCTTAACCTTAAACCTAACCTTAACCCATGTAGTTACCTTATATTACCCAGTACTTTCTAGGGCAAGTACAAAGTACATGTAAGTGCATGTACTGTAAAATAAATTACAAGCAATATGCCATTAGATCATCAGTGATACAGCTCTGTGTTATGTCATGTTCCTACCTTCACACGTATATTTGAAAATATTAATTTGTATGGATCTGACACACTATGTTAGATGTCCATATACAAGAAATACAGATTCAAATACATTGTTGAGAATGGTTTACACATTGGGGAAATGGGGGCATTGCTGCAAGTTAAACACTTACAACACTACTAATCCCATCTACAGAAGTCTATCAGACCACCTGCACATTGAAAAATGACGCTAAAGGGTTACCTGGGTCCTGACCAAGCATCCATACATGACAAGTTGGGAGTGAAAATGTGTTGACCCAAGACTGGTGATTAATGTGGACACAATGGATTGGACAGCAACTGACAACTGAGAAAGCTTTCATGAGCAGAATTAATCAATGTGACTCAATTTACATTAGCAGAGCATAGTTCTTTATATGAGCCCAATTAATGCAAAACAGAAATAATTAAAGCATGATTAAAATATAATCAGCAAATATATATATTTTTTGTTTTGTTCCCATGCCCAAGTTTTCATTGTCTGAAGTTTGATTAATTGCTCTCACAAAAATCAGTTTTAGCTGAAAGAATATTTAATTTAATGAAAGTATTAAATTAAAAAATCTGTCCCTGGAGGTATGAATAAATCAGCTGAGATATTTGAACTAAATGTCCCCAACCAAAAAAAAAAAAGACAAAAGACAGAAAAAGTAAGTCATTTTTTGACTGCTTCTTGTTAGAACAGGACCAGACAGGTGCCACAAATTTCACACACTGGGATTCAGGTAACAATGAAAAAAATGGCAGCTGCTGCACTAGCTGCTGAATAAAGTTGTCATTGTTTTGGGTGAACAGTTCAGCCACAAAAGAAAATTCTGTTACCCTAATTTCACTCCAAACCTGTATGATTTGTTTCTCTTCCCTGGAATACAAAAGGAGATTTGAGCAGACTTTTTTGCACTTGTCTTTTCTGTGCTAAAGCAGACAATGACCATGAGCTCTAAACATCAGCATAGGACAAACGCACATGAAAGCACAGTCCATATCACTTGTGAAGTACATTCCAAGTCTTCAGAAGGTATTTGGTAGTTTAGTATGAGCAACGGCGTAAAACTAAGGTTCTGAAAATGTGGAAATCTAATTTGTATATTTTGGTTATTCACATCTAGTGCTTCCAGACAGACAAAATGTGAATAGAGAGTGTAGATACTAAATGGTTACTGACGCTGGTTAACATGACCAAGACCACATCAATATTGTTCCATGTTTTATGGAGTTTTAATTTAGTTAACTGTAAGATTAAATATATTTATGACACAGTGCTCTGGAATCATTCTGATTGGTCACAGCATTCTACAATCAAATATTCTGTATATTTATACTGTATACTGACTGCATTATTGTCAAATCAGACTGTGGCCTCTTCACTTCTTTCTTCAAAAAATGAAAAATTTAAAAATAATTTAATGTAAGACCACGGAAACAGCAGTAAAGAAGTGCTTTTATTTTCATTTTTGCTTATAGAGAAGTGAAAGAAAAATGAGAGGAACTCAAAAACCATGGGGAGACAAAGTGATTTAAAATAAAATATGTATTTAATCAAATAAGAAATATTAATATAATTGTGTGTAATAAGAATGATTATGTACAGTCAAATGGTCATTACAATTAAACAGACATTTTATTATATTTAATTAATTACTATGTGATCAATTATATAAATGTCAAATAAACATTTTTTACAATACTGACTGAACAAATTATATTATATTATTGTCAGGATCATGGACCTGTTTTGTTATGTTTTGCCTCTGTCTCTGATCCTGTGTTCCCTTTTTTGGTCATGTTCCTGTCCTCGTTTAGTTAATTAGTCATTCTGTGCTCCTGTGTTGAGTAATTATCCCTTGTATTTAAGTTCCTGTTTGTTCAGTCTTCCTTTGTCGGGTCTACTTGTTGTGAACGTCATCCTTGTGCTCTGTGTCTCCCATTTGGATCATTAAAAGACTCTCGTTCTGTAAAATCTCCACGTCTTCTCGTTTCCTCGTGCCCGTGCTCCAGCGAATTGTGACAGAAGACCCGACCGAATACAATTTCCTCCGTGTGTTCCCTCCGTTTTTGTTTTTGTTTTTCCTCTGTGTTTTTGTTACCGTTGTTTATATGGATCCCCTCTCCCGTCCTGAATACCTCCTCCTCCTGCTGGATATCGCTCGAGGGCCATACCAGACTGTTCCTGGTCATCGCAGCTCTAACCAGCTACCCGGACGATGCGCTTTGTGCATTCTACGATGCCAGTTTGAACATCTCGTGCAGCACATGCCCGAGCCCACCGCTGACGGAGAGCCGGAGCCCGCCGCGACTGATGAGCCATCGTCACATGGAGCGACAGTACTGAGGATCGCCACAGAGCCGGAGCTGCAAATGACGTCAGTCAAGTTGTGTGAGCCGGCAACAACGCCTGCCACGAGGAAGAAAGCCGCGGATGGTGTGAGCGCGGAGAGGGTGAGCTGTGTATGGCGCGGCGACTGTGCCACACAACGAAGAGGAGAGGGCTCCCGTTCCTAAGTTCTGGCCAGAAAGCCCGGAGGCTCACAAATGCCCCTCCTCCCACCCGCTCCTACCTCCTCCTCTGCTGTCGTCTAGCAGCCCCTCTGCTTGCTCTCAGCCCACCATCTATGCGGAGCGAGTTCCGTCGGACTGCCATCCTCCAGCGTCGCTGTGGCTGGAGTTTCCCTTGACTCCGCCTCCAGCCTCTAAGCCCCGGACTCCGCCTCGGCCCGTCGGCTCCACCATGGCTCCTCACTCTCTCCTCTCCATCGTGGCCCGGCAGGAATTGTGACAGAAGACCCGACCGAATACAATTTCCTCCGTGTGTTCCCTCCGTTTTTGTTTTTGTTTTTCCTCTGTGTTTTTGTTACCGTTGTTTATATGGATCCCCTCTCCCGTCCTGAATACCTCCTCCTCCTGCTGGATATCGCTCGAGGGCCATACCAGACTGTTCCTGGTCATCGCAGCTCTAACCAGCTACCCGGACGATGCGCTTTGTGCATTCTACGATGCCAGTTTGAACATCTCGTGCAGCACATGCCCGAGCCCACCGCTGACGGAGAGCCGGAGCCCACCGCGACTGATGAGCCATCGTCACATGGAGCGACAGTACTGAGGATCGCCACAGAGCCGGAGCTGCAAATGACGTCAGTCAAGTTGTGTGAGCCGGCAACAACGACTGCCACGAGGAAGAAAGCCGCGGATGGTGTGAGCGCGGAGAGGGTGAGCTGTGTATGGCGCGGCGACTGTGCCACACAACGAAGAGGAGAGGGCTCCCGTTCCTAAGTTCTGGCCAGAAAGCCCGGAGGCTCACAAATGCCCCTCCTCCCACCCGCTCCTACCTCCTCCTCTGCTGTCGTCTAGCAGCCCCTCTGCTTGCTCTCAGCCCACCATCTATGCGGAGCGAGTTCCGTCGGACTGCCATCCTCCAGCGTCGCTGTGGCTGGAGTTTCCCTTGACTCCGCCTCCAGCCTCTAAGCCCTGGACTCCGCCACGGCCCGTGGACCCGTCGGCTCCACCATGGCTCCTAGCACCCTCCTCTCTGCCATGGCCCGGCAGTCCACTAGCTCCGCCAGGCTCCCTCGTCCCTCTGGCTCCGCCTTGGACTGGCATCAACCATCCTGTGCCTCGGGACTCCACTCCACTGGCTTCACCTCGTCCCTTCGTCCCTCCGGCTCCGTCAGGCTCCTTCATCCCCTCGCATCCTCCTAAGTCCTCTGTCACTCCAACTCCACCGCGGCTTCCCAGATTCACGCCTTCATGTCAGTCGCCGGCGCCATCTGCTCCGCCTAGGACCTCCGGATCCTCATCATCACCCTGGCTCATCGGCTCTCCGTCTCTGCCTTGGGCTCCTCCACCACCTGCTCCGCCGCCGTTGGTTGGCTCCCTGGAGTTGGTGGCCATTCCTCCTCCCTCCGTCGGCTCCACTGTGGGTCGCCATCATGGCTGTGGCCTGGGTCCTGCTTGGCTCCTCCTGCCCCAAGTTCTTCCTGTTTCCTTCCTGGCTCTTCTGTCCATCTGATCTGCCCTGGCTCCTCCTGTTTCCTCCCTGGCTCCTCCCTCCATCGTCACCTCCCTGGTCTCTGTCTGCCGGCCCCCTCCCGGGTGTCCGTCCTCCTCCTAAGCTGGAGGAGGACGGGAGGAGGACAGTGCCCCCCACCCCCCCTCTGTTGTTCTAAGGCGCGAGGACATGCCTTCCGGGAGGGGGGGCGATTATGTCAGGATCATGGACCTGTTTTGTTATGTTTTGCCCCTGTTTCTGTTCCTGTGTTCCCTTTTTTGGTCATGTTCCTGTCCTCGTTTAGTTAATTAGTCTTTCTGTGCACCTGTGTTAAGTAATTATCCCTTGTATTTACGTTCCTGTTTGTTCAGTCTTCCTTTGTTGGGTCTACTTGTTGTGAACGTCATCCTTGTGCTTTGTTTCTCCCATTTGGATCATTAAAATACTCTTGTTCTGTGAAATCTCCACGTCTCCTCGTGCCTGTGCTCCAGCGAATTGTGACTATTATATTATATTATTAATTTTGTCAACTTCACTCACAAAGACAATTAGTGATAATGAGCATCGCTAGTGATCATCAGTAATGAACAAAGCTCTGTGTTATGTTGTTTTTTTTCTGGCTTCACACATATAATTGAAAATATAAATTTGCATCGGTCCAAAACACTACATCATGTTTGCTATGTACAAGAAATCCAAATTCAAATACATGAGCAGGAAATGGTTTATGAGAAACTGTTGCAAGCTAAACACTTCACCACAACTGATCCCAGGGGTGGAATGCAGAGGGATTGCTATTCTTATTTTAGAGTTTAATTGGGCATTATTTAGGTTCTTGCACTTGCAAGGTATCACAACAGTTCAGAAACAAGTAGCGTTTCACAGAACAAAATACAAATGGACAAATTATATATATATATATATATATATGTAATATCAGGTGTAGTGCATTTCCTTTTCCTTCCCTGCATAATACAATTTGTGGCGTCTAACTGAGATGATCTTTTTGTGTTTACTGGCTCACACTCGAAAATGAAGTGATTATAGCACTACCGTTTAGAGGCCTCTGAGAAACACATCTGGGGCCCCTACATGAAAATCCTGCATCATTGGTTCGTCATTAATTGAATGACTAACAACAAGATAGGCAGACTCTATTAGGAAAAACTGCACACATGTTGCTGCTAATTACCTTGTTAATATCATTCTCCAAGCCACAGTGAGGTTGGCCTTGGCTTTCCTGGATGACAAATTGCCTTGCATTACTTTGTCTCCCCATGGTTTTTGAGTTCCTCTCATTTTTCTTTCACGTCTCTATAAGCAAAAAATGAAAATAAAAGCACTTCTTTACTGCTGTTTTCGTGCTCTTACATTCAAAAACATGCAGCAACGAGAGAAGATGGTGATCAATATGCTATAAAAAAGCTGTTATATTGTATCCAGCATGCAGAAGAATGAAAATATGAATTTTATTTGAATCTTCATAAAAATAGACCAAGAACAATTCCAAGAATGTTGTCCCAACTCTTCTCACAGGGTACAAACAGTATCATATTAAGCGATGTGATCTCCCAGCAAGCATTGCAGCATGAATTAATCATATGGTTAGTGTTATTTTAAGCTGTTGTTGCTGCTTTGTCATCCATTTTTGTTATATGGATGTTAATAACTTATCTTTGGTAACTGATTACTGCTGAGAATTGGTCCCCAAACTAAAGTGTTACCTCATCTTTTCACTTAACTCAATGTACTGTCACCATTAAGTTTGAACATTAAGTGTAGAGGTCTATGCATATTGTCGCGGGGTGGATGAGAACACAGACTCGGTACTGGTCGAAAGAGCCCCGGAGGGTGATTTATTTGCCCACACACTGATCACACGTGCCCTTGATGACTGGTGCTCGGTGCCCGTCTCAGAATGGTGCTCGTGGGGTGAAGTGCCGTGGTGCAGATCCCTCTCCCTGGGTGCCTTCAGAGTCTGTGAAATAAGGAGAACAATCGTTAATGCCGCCTGGAGCTCTGGGGTGCTCTCCCGCTGGTGTCTCTTCTCCTGGCTTTTAAGGCCAGCGGGAACGAGCTCCAGGTGCGCCACTCATCGCGCACAGGTGTTGTGCATCGGTGATCAGTGGGGCAGCGGCGTTTCCAGGGCGACGCTAATCTGGACTCGGGATACTCGCCACAATATACAAAACTTTCATGTAATGTGTTTTGCTTTACAATATCACTTCTCTGTATAATATATATTATGTTCTAACAGTGTTTTTTTTTTCTTGAGATGAAAATCAAATTAACATAAAAGTCATATGGAAACTGTATACCATACTCTACAAATGCCCCAAAAATCTATTTCTTAAAGTTGATCAGTTTCTTATTTTAATGAAATATTACTTCAACTCCTACAAACAATTCCAAAAAACATGTTCATAAAACCATAAAAAAAATTTTTAATCTAAACCTTCTCAACTAACCACTTGGAACAGCTAACTGTGCACATGTATTTTCCTTTCCATACAATTTATTTTTTGTCTGAAAAGAAAAAAAAAACATTATTTATACATACATACAACTATATCAAGGCAATCATAGCTAAATAAATGTAATAATATATTTGCTGACACTAATAAAAATCTAACAACAAACAATTTCAATAATTTAAAAGTGTAATTAAAAACAAAAATATAATAAAAAATAGTAAATAAAAATTAGTGCAATTTCATTGTAGTGCACAGTTTTAAATTGTAGTACAGTGATGTACACTCATGTTTTCACTCATTTCTATGTTAGAATAAATCAGTAAACAAAAACAAAAAATAACTTACCAAAGATGCCGCAAACAAGTCATATCTAAATTTAAAATAAGGTCATGTGACTTAAAAACATTATACTATCGGTTAATTCAAAGACTACTCTTTTATTTCCAACAATGCAGTCTTTTTTTCTGAAATTAAATGAAAAGCCATGGCTACACCATACCGTGATATATCAACCATAATTCAATTAAAATTGAATGTATTGCCATTTATGCTGTAACATTGTATTTAGCTAATGGGAATGTTCAGAATGACTAAACACCGAGGACAATTAGGAAGAAAGACTTCAGCTGAGATCCTCTCATGTTGCCTCAGCTTTATCAGAAATTTTATTTATTTTTAATTGTTTTGTTTACAGTGCTCGGGTGAGGCCAGAGATGAAGATCTAACATGCGTATCTGGCTCCAATATGTTAAAAGAGAAGATTGTATGCATGTGGAGGGTGGAAGGATAGGCATGTAGAGAGACTGAACAACAAACACCTCTGGCAAGCGAAGCAGAGAGTTAGTGTGGCGTGCACGCAATCCATCTGGGGAATGGTGGAGCTTTAAAAGACAGCGTTCAGTGTCTGAGAGCGTTTCTGGGCTTCAGGCTGCCTCCATCCTGTTTATGATTTCACAAGCATGGAACTCATTACACATCCTCTATGCGCTCTGATCCATGCTCAGTGCTCCAAAACTCTGCTAGAATCGCTGGAAAGAAGGCAATTTGTTTTCCACACAGGGATGGGAGGTTGTTGTTTCCTCTTTCTGTTTACACTCGCTGAACATGCCGAAAAGTACCTGACATCATTGCAATCACAGACGCAAAGTCTGATCAGTGTCAAATTCCCGGTGATGATTGTCTAAGCATGTTACAAAGTCAGCAGAGAGATTAGAAGTAAAAAAACAAACCGATCAACTTGATGCATTAAATTTGAGTGTTTTACTGTAGTAAAACAAAATAATTTACAGCGTAAATGCAAAATGACATTTCGAGGAAAACAGATGAGCATCTTAAAAACATCCTCATCTAGCATGAAAAATCTACCCTCCTCATCTCACCAGCACATGCAAGCGTTTTTTTTTTTTTTTTTTCAAAAAATCATGCTCTCCAAAAAATAATTGCACAGGGATGTAAAGCACGCCTTGGTGATGTCTGCTCACTGAATCATCTTTAAATTTTTATCACACAAGATGAAACACTGGCAGTGTTTAACTTTAATAAAGTCTCTTTTATGCAACTTTTTGCATAGTTGTTGCCTGCTTAACTATCATGTAGGCTAAAACCATCACACAAAAATAGCAATTCTGTCATAATTTACTTAACCTAAACCTGCATGCCTTCCTTTATTCTCAGGAGCCAGGGACCCCTTACAGGGGAGAACATCTTGTAAGGTCCTACTATAATTATATATATTATATACGTATATATTATAATTGTAACAATTATGTATAAGTAATAATATTGATTTATTTATTTGTTTGTGTGTTTGTTTCTGTTAAATTGTATTGTAGTAATCAAAAAGCATGTCTAATTCATACAATCATAAAATTATCAAATTTAGCAACAGTTTATTAACACTTTTACATGACACTATGAAATTAATGTATGTTTGTTTGTTATTATAAAATCTGTGTTGTGTAATTTTTTTCCCCCTAGATTTATGATTTAATACTAATGTGTTATCAAAAACAGTGGTAATCAAATTAAGGCATAAAACACTAACAAAACATTAAAGAAAACATATCTATCTATCTATCATCTAAAAACTATCTATCTATCTATCTGTCTGTCTATTTTTTTTAAATATACTGTATGTCTGTCTATCTGTCTGTCTATATCTCTGCCTGTCCTACCTCTGTTTTATCAACTAGTTCATAACTACTGTACTGTAAGTTTACTCCTTACCAGTAGATGGAGCACACAAGTTTCTGTATGAATGAGAAATTAAAATGTTCTAACCCAATCCTGCAGTGAGAGGAGTTGAACTATCTATCTATCTATCTGTCTGTCTATTTTTTTTAAATATACTGTATGTCTGTCTATCTGTCTGTCTATATCTCTGCCTGTCCTACCTCTGTTTCATCAACTAGTTCATAACTACTGTACTGTAAGTTTACTCCTTACCAGTAGATGGAGCACACAAGTTTCTGTATGAATGAGAAATTAAAATGTTCTAACCCAATCCTGCAGTGAGAGGAGTTGAGACACTTGGCAGTGTTTGAAAAAGAAAAGGAGAGTGTGCTTTTTCTGTTTTGTTTTTTGTCCCCCCTCTCTCTTTTTGCCACTTTCTATGTTCATTGACCTGTGAGAAGAAACTCGTTGCATAACCCATAAAACAAGCAGCACATCAGCACTCCACATAATGGTATTACTTCCATCCAGGGGAAAAAAAGTGATATGTTCCTCAGCAAAAGCAATACTGTATGATTCCAACTGCTGACAATGCACAGTGATGGAGGCTTTCAGGTCCCTGATCAGTAACTCTAGCATCACTACAAATCCTGGATTTAAAAAATACACCAAATTACATTGCAGCAAAGTGGGATAGGCTAAGAAAAAATAAAGATAATAATAAAATGACTCTCTTGCATTTAATAAGTGGGACTGATGTTCTGTAAGGACTTTAATAATTTTAAACGCCACCTGCTCCAGTCTGAAGAGCTTCAAACACTTAAAGGGGTCATATGATGTTGCTAAAAATAACATTGTTTTGTGTATTTGGTGTAATGAAATGTGTTTATGCGGTTTAAGGTTAAAAAAACACATTATTTTCCACATACTGTACATTATTGTTTCTCCTCTATGCCCCGCCTTTCTGAAACGTGTAGATTTTTACAAAGCTCATCGGTCTGAAAAGCAAGGTGTTTTGTGATTGGCCAGCTATCCAGTGCGTTATGATTGGCCGAATACCTCAAGCGTGTGACGGAAATGTTACACCCCTATCATACTGTGATGATGCCCTGTCAGGCCGGAGCGATGATTCAAAAACATGAAAACCCATTATAAACGAAGTATTCGTTGCATCCAGTGGGGACATAATTAGGGATTATAATGACTTATACTGTCTTTTTACGCGTTGCGTTTGTGACACTGCCACACAAAGACACATGTTTTTACCACTCAATATATATTAAGATGGTTTTTTTATCTATATATTTGAGTTTTAATGGTTTTACATGTTGTCTTAGCCATTTTAATCCTCTTAATGATTTGATATGTGTATGTCTTTAAAATGTTCATAGGTCTGAATAAGGACGTAAACCAGTACAGAGCAAGCAGCATGTCAAACAATCAGGGTCATTGACCAAAGAACTACTCGCTGGATTGTGGAGTTGATCATGGATTTACCATTCCAGTATCTCACTCATTTTGGATTATCACTTTCTTTGGATTGTATATACACGGTTGGACACTTTTACCTTGGGACTTCAACACACTGGGATTCTTACGGCCTGTTTTAGGGTACGATTTAAATGGACAATCTGCTTTTAACAGCCTAAGTTATTCTAGTTTTATTGTGTTGTTTTAAGTTCCTTGTGCATTATGTAAATACACTTTTTATTCATTCTACTTTTGTTGTTGTCTCATCTTTTTAAAACACTTATTTTATCTCACACAGTTTAATCTGACCCATTTTAAATCCATGTAACTCGGCCGATAAGTCTGAGCGTTACATATGATGGCCCGTAGGGGGAGCGTTCAAAGATTTTAAAAGCTGGGTTGAGAGAAGTGTTTTAAGATGACAACTAAACAAAATAATGCTGCTTCTTTTAATACATCTACTAGTTTTAATGATGAACGTTTTTTACAGCAATGTAAATGTGCACAGCTTCGCGCTGAGGTGGCTGTTCTTAAAAACCTTGTTTTAAAACTGGAGAAGGATTTTAAAGACTCTGTTGAAAGAAATATAAATCGTGAAGTGTATTTTAGAGAGGCTGTGGATTTTAAGTTTGCCAAGATGGAGGAATGTATAAAGGATGCTGTGGCAACACTGGAGAGAGAGGTTACCGAGTGTTTCGTGAGGAGAGACAAAAAATGGGCATAACAACTGGAACAGATCAGGAAGCCAGAATTTTTCCAAAATCTCCCTTCCCACTACAACGACCAGCCCAGTGCCACTCATGTCGACCCCTGGCTTTCCTCTGGCCAACGTTCCCACTGCCTCAACCACTTTACAACTGTCACGAGAGCAACACATGGAGAATCCTGCACCACCACTCCAGCCGGGCCAGACTTTACCGCCATATTCTCCCACCTTCCCTTCTTCAGAGAGGAACTCACCAGCACACAGGGTGATTACACTCTGCAAGGACTTACCATCTGTAGCGTCTGGACCACTCAAACACACAATATATATTTTGTTAGCTAGATTTAACAAATACTCTGTAACACCCCAGGAAGCCGAACAGGCCCCTGGTTCCATGGCAGCCCTGACACCCGATACATTTACGACCTCCTGGAATTTAGGTGAAGAAAATCACTTCCTTGCCCATAAGGAAAATCCACAAGGGAAGGACTTTTCTTTGCTAATTAATTAATAGGAAAACCTTTCTTTGAATGAACACACATGATCCTTCAGGTCATTGGGTATATTATTGTTATCGTGTATTTTGTCTTTGAAATTGTATACTGTTATGCAGGCTTATAATCGAAACACACTCCTGTCAGCTTACATATATATATAACCTTACCATGTTTAGTATCTATGAATTCGTATTCGGATGATCTAATTGAGAGTGTATCCTGTATGTTTACACCTATGCAACATATTAGTGTTCTAAGAGTCTTTAGTAATTTTTATTCCAAGTTTCATATGCAAATTACCATGCTTTCAAACAAAGGGCCATAAAAACGCCCCAGTATCTCAGAACTCCCACTTGAGATTCCGGACTTCCTCATTGGACAAGCCCATCTTGAGAGGCGTGAATCTTTGCAGGCTTTAAAGGCCGCACTTCATGTGACCCGCTCAGTCGGTGGCTTGTTTTAATTCTGAGAGGATGTGAGAAAAACGCTCCCGGAAACCCTAAGCTCGTGCCAGGCTTTGGCCTTGTCTGTTCCATTCATCAAGTTACTCTGACGCAAACTGGTTCTTTTCATCTTTTCATCGTTCTTTCAGACAGACGAGACTTGCAAGTATCCAAACTTAGTCTTATTAATTGATACATTAGGTATCATTTTCACCTTGTTACAAAGGTGTGTTTGAACTAAGAATCTGATTTTTTCCTCAGGTGTAAATCTGCTGAATATGCAAATGTTTCCATAATTCCATTCCTTATTTCTCTTCTCTGTACTGAGTTAAGCTTTAACCCTTTCCTATACCAACTGTATGCCCTCATGAGCTGATTCGTTACACATCTCTCCTTCCACACCACCGACCAACGGGATCTACGTGCAGGACGAACACGGATTGCTGTATCGGCGGATCCAGAAGGACAAGGACAGCTGTAAGATACAGCTCATCATCCCAAAGTCCCTGGTATTACAAACCGAACAGCACTTCAATCGGAGGACCCAGGATCGACACCATGGACGGCTAAAGACCCTCCTTCGAATCCTGGATGTTACCTGGTGGCCCACGATTCGCAGAGACGTCTGGAGGGTTGTCGGGGCCTGCAAGTCATGTGGTGTGGAGACTAAGGAGTGTGTCGTCATCGCCCCTAACCAGAAACCACCTCACCGTTCATCCATCAAAAAGACCCCCAAACCGGTTTGGAGGAAACGCCAGGGGGGAAGGCCGACCAGCATGGCTGGGTGCAACGTCATCCTGGGAGGATCGGTGACACCTACCTTAGGACACCCAGGCTGGTATGGGACTCGACCTCTCTTTAGTGCTCGCCTAAATTCCTCCGGCAGACTAGATCCTGTGTGGCAAAGCCTAGTTTTTTATCTATATATTTGAGTTTAATGGTTTTACATGTTGTCTTAGCCATTTTAATCCTCTTAATTATTTGATGTGTGTATGTCTTTAAAATGTTCATGGGTCTGCCTGTCATGTGGTCAATCACATGACAGGAAAGTCCGAGCGTTACACATTGCATCGCGCCGCGTAAACATAAAACCATGTCTGCATTTGTGATCGGAGAAATGACAAACAACAAGCCCTACTCTACACTGCCCCAAAAAACTCACTTTAAATATAAAAAAATATCAAATATAAAAACTCTTTAAATATAAAAAACATACTTACAGTCCGTGAGTCAGAACAGCCGGCACTGTAGTCTACTCTATCAGGATCAGGAAACGGTCCTTCATAAAATGTGCTGCACACATCTGAATATTTGGGTTGAAGTGTTCTGGAAAAGTGTTGTAAATACAACTTAACCACTGATTTCTAGTCGTGTCCATTTTTGGAAGGCAAAACAAAGTAGTTTCGCTTTCACAATGAAACACAGCGTCACACACGTTGGCCTTGAGTGAGTGGCGGCAGCCTAGAGTGAGCAGAGGCCGGGGGCTAGAGTGAGGAATGGCTGGAGGGCTAGAGTGAGCGGCGGCGGCCTAGAGTGAGCAGAGGCCAGGGGGCTAGAGTGAGCAGAGGCGGCAGGCTTGAGAATGGCGCGACCGGTGGATTCGATGAAGGAGCGTCCGGAGGGCTTTCGGCAACCACATGTGACAACCCCGGGCTGGACTCCGCTTGTCCACGGTGAAAGCTGATCCGGTGATCCACAACGCAAAGATGTTGTATTTCCTCAGGGACCAGCACGGATCAGCTCAAGGCATGACGAAGCAGATATCGTCCTCTTTTGGAAGACCAAACAATGTAGTTTTGCTTTCACAATGAAACGCACAGCGCCGTCATGACATGGCGGCGGCAACAACAATACTACAGCGAGAATAAAAGTTACACCTTCTTTCTTTACGTTAACATTTGGGCGGTGTTATGCAATCTTCCCATATAGTGACGTAGATATGTGGGGGGGTGTTAGAACGAGCTGTTTTAGGTAGGCGTGGCTGAATCAACTTTTATAAAGAATATCTCTTTGGATTTGAGATTTTAGTCTTTGCAACTTTACAGATCTTCTTTACGCACCATGAGCTTGTAACACTCCAAAGAGAAAGGAAAAATTGAAATCGCATCATATGACCCCTTTAATAAATCCAGTCACATCACAGCTGCAGTGCTATTGTACTGTTGTGTTTACAATCCTACATCTAAATCACTACTTAAGTGCTGACTTAGCTTGAGATGGTGCTATGTGGATTTGTGTTTATCAAATAGAAAATGGTACTTTGCAATTTTCATGTTTCAATTGCTGATCTGAACAATGCTTTAATTGCTCTTTAACGTGAAGGCCTACTCATGGAAAATAAAAGACAAAGTGTGAAGAATCTGTACATCATGATATATAAGGTAATCATTTGATATCAATCTATATATTAAAGTTTCAGTGGTATTACCATCTGATACCATGATTGTGCTATGGTACCACTCAAGTTCTTTTTTTTTTTTTTTGAGAGAGTAAAGGATGGTCTTTTCGATAATTTCTTTTGTCCATGCAGCACAGAATGATATCTGATTTTGTGGTATATTGTAATACAGGGCAGACAGCTTCATAATAACTGATATCATATGGATCTTGGTCTGTCTAGTCTAGTTTGATCTGATACAAAGTAGAACCTCTTTTCAAGCCGAGGGGAATAGTATTAGATACTCTAAAGGCGGAGTGGGGTTTACATATGGTCTGTGACAGTATCTTTTGATAGAATTTACTGCAAAACAATACTCTCTCCGCTCTGAGGTCAAACACACACATTATGGAAGCAATCTGTCTAGTCCAGATGATGGAAATGTGTGAAACTAAATGTTTAATCTGTTACATTTTTATATGATGTAAAGGCAATTGGCACTTAAAGTGCCTTTTTTATTACCCTTATTATGCCAGTTATTTTCAAAAGCTCAGTTTAAACTGCACTGGAGCTGTACAGTTTTGAGCTCACTCCAAGGTACCACAAAATCTCTATTATGAAAGAATGAAATCATATTATTACCGTCATTCTGACGACTGCAGAGAGACAAACAAATTCAATTGGTAAATTTGAGTGAAATAATAATAATAGAAAATAAACTGGTCAGAAAGGGAAAGGAGTAAGTAAAGAAAGACACTGAAAGGAAAGAAGAAAAGAAGGAGATATTTTGGGAAGGAAGGAATGACACTGAAAGGGGGATGTACAGCAAGGAAGCAAGGACGGGCATTTAAGGATAGAGGGAAGAAATTACATTATAAAAGAAAGACACTGAAAGAAAGGAAGTAGTAAGGGAATGAAGTACATTGGAAGGAGGGATTTAATGAAGGACATTGAAATTAGGGACAGAAGAAAGGGCATTATAAAGAAAAGATAGAAGGAGGTTGATGGAAGGAAGGACAATTAAGGAAAGAAGAAAGGACATTGAAAGAAAGAATGGACAAATACATATTAGGAATGTGGATATAAGGAATAATGCTGGAAAGAAGGACCTTATGATAGAATGGAGGAAGAAAGAAAGGACGTTGAAAGAAAGGAAGGAATGACACTGAAAAGGGACGAATGATGTAAGGAATGATATTGAAATGAAGAAACTAAATTATAAAGGATTCATTGAAAGAATCTGGAATGATGGGATATTGAAAGGAATGAAGGACATTATAAAGTAAAAACAGAAGTACATCATTGTCATCAACAAAAACAAACACTCAACATACAAAGGGAAGGAGGGAAAATATATAACACACTCACACAGTCCACCATAGTTGTTTTTGTGAACTTAAAATTGGCCTTCCAACTTCTTGTTTCACTGCTGTAAAAGATCCACTGCAGTTCTCGACAGCTCTTCCTGTCTTGTCATTGAAAGGAAACAAAAAGGCAAAGTGGTGGTGATCATGACTCGTTGTTTTAATTATCCCTGGCAGCGTAAACAGCTAGCTGTCAACATAGAGTAAAATATTATCATGACCGCCTCAGACTACTGTTTCATTCTCACCACACTGATAACCATGATAAATGCAACCATTAGGATGTTGATAGAACGTTCGGAATGCTTTCCATCTCCATAAGATAATTGACCTAGTATGCAATGCAAAGGTCAGACGAAATCAATGCATGAATGCATTATTAATCAGAGTCTTCAGTTTGTTTAAAAAAGATCAAATGACCTTTATGCAACATTGAATTGATCATCACAGTATGAGCTGCCCTCTGAGAATAAATAGACCTCAAACTACAGTATGAACCCTGCAGGATAAATAATCACTGGCCACTGACCTCCAAATGGGTTGTCAAATTCTGCTCCTGGAGCAGGGGTGTTCAAACATGTTCCTGGAGGGCCACAGTCCTGTAGAGTTTAATTCTAACCCTAATTAAATACATTTGAACCAGCTAATTAAGGTTTCTGGAAACTTCTAGGCAAGTGTGTTGGAGCTGGTTAAAGCACTGCCGTGTGTGTATATCCAGTCGCAAAATGCGGCAAAAAGTCCTACACGATGGTAATAATGTGATTAAGGTGTTTACATGTCTATACTGGACTTCAGTAATGTGACTAAAATAGGAATACTCCACATATCTTAATTCAATTTTTGTTTACTTCGATTATGACTTTAGCCGGATTAAGGTAATCAAAAATATCTGTTTACATGGTAGATTCTTAATCAGAGTATTGTCTTAATCGTATTAAAATCGGAGTATCATTGTCCATGTAAACGTACTCACTGAGAGTGATTGTACTGTTAGTCAGGGCCACCGATAAGGGGGAGCAAATGGACCTTTTGTGCCGGGCTTGAGGAGGATCCTGGAAAACAACTGTGATTTTAACCGGAGAGTCCATGATGAAGGTGTTGTACCGGGCCCAAGGATTTCTTACTGTGACACTGTTGTCAGTTTCTAAGAGAAGAAGAGTATCCAACTGTTTTAGCAGCAAGTTCCACTGTCTACACTCCCATTGGTAGTCATCTACACTAATTTGCATAAAATTTTATTCTGCTCAGCCAACATTTGTTGTTGCTTATGGTGCCTTAAATTGCCAACACTTATTGAAGATGAATAAGTAAAGGTCACTTTATTCCTGCAAAAACTAAGTGTGACTGCAACAGCATTGAACTGCATTTGCTGCAATGCTGTTTGGGGAACCTGTGGGTGTGAATAGCCGCCTTGACTCTTGTGAAACAGATTAAAACTCAGCAGTGCCCTGCCTTTCATCCTTGACCTTTTCCTGCTGGAGAATCACTCCTGACTCCACTTTACACCTCTAGTGAAAGCAAATCTGGATTTAGGCATGAAATCTATAAGGCAGATCAAATCCATAAATCACTTTCACATGGATAATTATTAAAGTGCAAATCTTTTGTTTTTATACACTGAATTTGAAATTTGGGACAAGAAGTTTGCATCACATCTCACAGCTTTGACCAGCCACTGCAGCAATGTCCCGTTAAAAAATTATCCTTTGCAAACCCAAGTGTCATATATGGGAAATGTAAGGGAATTGGCGAAAACTCTATCCCAGATTCAACAGGTCTGAATGTGAAATGCTCAGCACATTCAAGGGGAAAGTTGGATGCAGTTTTGCTGCAACTACAAGCTGCAAGGTGTGTCTAAGCTATATCTGAAAATCCCCTTTCAATCTTTCATTCCAAACCAAATCAGCTGCGGAAGCACAAACAAGAGAATAATACAATAATGCAATGCATGGTGTTGTCTCAAAGTAAAGGAGAAAATGGCTCACAATCCTGGCCACCATCTGAAGATCAGCCCGCATCCCACATCACACAGGCGCAAAGCAACACATGCTCCCACTAGCTTTCTATCTGAATGAAAATCAGCCCTCTCCTTTTATTGCAAAGGCACCCTCAGGGACAATGAATGTTAGTGTTTTAATTTGAGTGCTTTCTGCTGTAGTTTTTTTTTGTTTTCGCCTGTTGCAACTGTCTCGCGTACATAATGATATTCTGATTCTGAATCACAGCAAGTGTGATTAATGCAAATTCCAGGATGTGGAATCATAACGAGAGCTTCCACACTACACATACGTGTCACAGTGTGCCTACTGTGAGGAGCGAGGAACGAGGAGAACGCAGGAGATTAATAACCAACAGTCTTTAATGACATCAAGAGAAACACACATAGGACACGGGATCGACGCTCAAGACAGCACAGAGAACTCAAAACCCGGAAACACTTTAAATACACAGGACTAGAGGAGGGACACAATGAGGAACACCTGAAACAAATGATCATAAGTAAAGGAACGGGAAGGACAAAATAAGGGCATAAGGGGAACACAGGGGAAAAACCAGGACAAGGAGCATGTGGGGAACAAAACACAAGACACAGGACTGACATTACTCCCCCCTCCCGGAAGGCACGTCCACGTGCCCCACAACATCCAATGGGCAGGGGGGTGGGCGCTCTGGAGGCCCCTCAGGACAGACATGGGATGGCAGGCCTCCAGAGCGGTTCCCATTCCGGGACCCATGGCGGATCAGGCAGGTCGGGGCACAATGGCAGATCAAACAGGCAGTTTGGGGTGCCATGGCAGATCAGGCAGACTGGGAAGCCATGGCAGAGCAGGGAACTCAGGGGGCCATGGCGGGGCAGACAGTTCAGGAGGCCATGTCGGAGCAGACAGTTTAGGAGGCCATGGAGGAGCAGGGAGTTCAGGAGGCCATGGGAGAACAGGGAGCTCGGGGAGCCTGGCCTTTGCACTCGGCCCAGCCTCCACGGACCCCTACCCTCTCTGGGCTAAACTCGGGGACTAGAACCCTCTCTGGGCTAAACTCGGGTGCTGGAATCTTCTTTGGGCTGGATTCAGGGGCTGGAGCCCACACTGGAGTGAGCTCTGGGGCTGGAGCCGACACTGGAGCGGGCTGGTCCTGGCTCGGGGCCGGACGCTCTCCAGACACCAGAGGATTCCTTCCCTCCAGCTTAGTTCTGTGGTGTCTGGGAGGTCCATGGGGCGATGGTAATTGGCCCCGTGCCAGAACAAAGAGTCGATGGTGGCGTCATCTAAAGCCGTCACCGCGGCGAGCACGAAGAACTCCCTGGCATACTCGACGAAGGGGAGATCTCTACAGGCTAGCGCAATGAAGCATGCCGTGATCTCCATAATCGCGGGGGGAAAACAAGAAAACTAAATACTTTCAAAACGAAAACACGGGGAGAGGGGGCGCCGCTTACTTTCGGTTTCGGTGCTGTCTTCTGTCACGGTGTGCCTACTGGGTGGAGTGAGGAACGAGGAACGAGGAGAATAATAACCAACAGTCTTTAATGACATCAAGGGAAACACACGTAGGACACGGGATCGACAACTGTTCAAGACAGCACTTTAAATACACAGGACTAAAGGAGAGACACAATGAGAAACACCTGAAACAAATGATCATAAGGACAGGAACGTGAAGGACCAAATAAGGGCACAGGAGGAACACGGGGGAAAAAACCAGGATAAGGAGCATATGGGGAACAAAACACAAGAAACAGGACTGAAAATAAGACATGAATTAAGTACATTAAGTACATTTTTGGTATTGATGATTTTCAGCTTCCATTGAAGTACAAAATGGTTTTTGGAACATTCTCAAATAATTCTCATATCATAAAATTGCATGGAGAATACTAAGAAATGCTGAATTGCAATTATTATTTTATTACATTTTTTATTCAACTTTTAAAACAAATGTTTATGATGATGATATCATTTGTAATGTGAAGCAAAAAGGACATTTTCACCAACTTCAACATCCAACTTTTTAAGCAAATATAAATAATAATAATAATAATAATAATAATAATAATAATTTAAATAATAAGTATATGTAAAAAATAAATTAGTAAGTAACTCTTTATGTACATTAAATAGCAAACTTTATGTAAACTTTATGTACATTAAATAGCTATATGTCAATACAAATCAATAGTGATCAACTGTATTAATGAGGGATCATGTTGAATAAATTAATACTCTCTGTTGCATCCAATATAAACAAAATATGATATGAACACAGTGTGTTGTGTGTATCTCCTATGTAATGTGACTCCCTTTATATTCTACTGAGGGGCCAAATAAATTGTAATATGAGAGAAAATTCACTTTGCAAAGCTCGTTCTATTTATCAGTACATGCCATAACAATGCAGAGAAATTAGCCCTGCAGAGTCTTCTAACCTCTGTTAAACGAAACTGTAAATAAGTATTGAGCCATTTTTTTTCAATACGTAGACTAACTGCATTTTTATTATAAAGCTTTGGATAAGTAAATGACTACTTTAAAAAAAATCAATACGTAAATACATTATAAATACATTATACATCAGTCGTCTATAGACTGTCTTTGCAGTCAATTTTAGTTCCATTATGATGGTGGCTTGGCATTAGAGGCCTGTCCCTTCACTACACAAGAAAATATTCCAGAACCATACACATTACTGATGGATAAATCTCTTTGATGTATGGCTAGAATTCTCCCCTGACCTGCTTTAGTTTTCACGTTTTGAAAGATTCTGAATTTATCCCTTTACCACACATTTGCTGGCAGCAGAAGCCGACTAATGAAAAATGTGCTTAAGGTTCAGCGGCGACAGAGTCGGCTGCACCAGGTGGGGCAGATATAAACCAGCCTGTGTGCGTACGTGTCCGGCACCTATTTATGGAAAATATGAGTTTGACACTGTCCTCCAGCCAAATCATACATTCTTTCACAAAGTCCTCTAAAGGAGCCACATGGAGAGCTGCTTGAAGTGGAACAAACCGGAAATGCGCAGCCATCTGTGCAGAAACCCAAATGCTCTCAAGTGATAAATGAATCAGTGGTATAAGCCAGGTCCAGACCATATTCTCAGTATCCGTGTGCTTTGGATACATAGAAGCACGAAATTACCCGCTGTCTGCGTACACACTTCTCGAAAGTCTCCCGAGGGAAATCACAGATGATATTTCACTGTAAGTGTATTCCACTGCCTGAGCCCTCGCGGCATCGTGATGCAGGAGATCTCCATGGCCTGTGGTAAGAACTCCAGTCCATACTTCATGCAGAGAAGCATCTGACGTACTCTGCATCCTGGCAACTACTGAAATTAATGAATGCATGTGGGGAATTACAGCGGAGGAGTCGCACTCTGCAGTGCTCGACCGGCAGAATCAATTTTCAGATTGCCTTGCCCACTACATTGAGGCCCCAGGCTCCCTCGCGTTTTAGTCAAGTCACACCCTGATTGAGTAATCCCTCTTTTTTTTCTCTCCTGGCCTCCTGCTGGAAAACAGGTGAAGGACTAACACATGCAGAAGGTCTGAGTGTGAGTGAACTCACAATAGATATAGTACATGCTGTGGAGGGTGTTATTACTTCATTTCAGGAGTCCCCACTCCTGGAGAGCTACTGTCCTGCAGATTTCAGCTCCAACCCCAATCAAACACACCTGAACTAGCTAATCTAGATAATTACAGACAGGTGTGTTGGAGCAGGGTTGGAACTGAAGTCTGCAGTATGCTGGCTCTCCAGGAGCAGGGATGGAGAGCCCTGCTTTATTTGATATAAGGCTAAAGTAGAGACAAAACCTGTCTTGAAGGGAAACATTCTGTCATCATTTACCAACACATGCCATTCCAAACCTAGTCTCGCGTAGCCAGAACTTCAGATTGATGGCAGAAAGTCTGGGAGTCATAGCTGCTTTGAATGGCCAAGGACCACCCAAGAGGCCATATAACTGACAGGTAAAGCAACCAATCAAGTTTTGCATTGTGCCGTGTCATGGTTAGGGGCGTGGAAATGTCCGACTTTTGAAGACGACTTTGAATCTGCTGAAGTGTTTCCAGTTAAGTGTACCAGTGATGACTGAAGCTGAGACTATTCCAAACCTGCATACCTGCCTTTCCTCTTCAGAACACAAAAGATATTGGTAACCAAACAGCTTTGGTGACCTTTGACTTCCACTGGGTGGATAAAAAAACTAAACAAAACATTGAGACATATCTCAACATATCTTCTTTGATGTTCCACAGAAGAAAGTAAGTCATACAGGTTTACATGACATTCCAAATTAGTATGATTTTCTTTCATCTGCAGATCAAAAAAAGGTGATATTTGAAGATGTGTCAGCTGTTTTTGTTCATAAAGTTGAAGTCACTGGGCTCCATCAGTTTTAAGCTCCAAAAATACACATAAACGTAACCTAAAAGTAATTTGTACAACTCCATGCATCTTCCAAAGCAATGCAATCACTTTGTATGATGAACAGACTACAATTTAAGTGGTTATCCACTCTCAAATCAAATCACTGATCCACTCAAATATGGTGATGCATCAATAACATCTAACTTCATTGGTTCTTGCATATCATGTGACACAACATCATGGCGTCATGACACAAGCTCCAGTATTGTTTTGGCATTACACTTAAGCTCTGCGGACCCGGATACGGGTCCAAAACCACATAAAAAAGGTTTATGCTTCATTTGCAAAGCCTTCCTTATATGGTATCAAGTCCATATATGGTATCATTTGAAAGCTTAGAGTCTCTTCTTTACAAAGAATGTACTTTGGTTTTATGATAAATAATGCAGTAAATTGAAGCTTAGAAATATATCTGTCCCACACACGAATTTCTCCCTAATGATTGCGAATACATTTTAGGAAGAATGTGTATTTTTATATTTTTCGTAAAACAGTCAAGTCATAGATCACAAGAAAGCTCTCATTCTCAGGAATGTATTTATTATTATTTATTTCATTTTGTGACAATCACAGATCGAATGATCTTCGATAGAATCGCGATGTGAAATTTGATACCTCTGACGAAACATTCAGATGCGCCACATTCCTACTCGCACCATTCGGTCAGCCACAAACAGCCAAAAACTCTATATTATCTTTTAGATTAGAATCTCTTCTTCCAAACGAGACCATTTTCACGTTTCTGTGTGCTCGCATTGGTGAAAAATCCACAGTTTTGTCGCAGAAGCGCAACAGAGGCGCACCAGAGAAAAAAATATGCTCTTTTGGCAAACACGTGCTCTCCAAATCATAGCAGCTCTGGTCAGCGGCTCTTATGTTCTACAACTCTGGGCTGCTCGGTGGGCGGCAATAGGTCAGATTACACGCCACTCAAGTGTGCCCAATAGACAGGAGGGAGAGAGTGAGGATCCGGGTCAGCGCTTGAGCTGTTTTGCGCTCGTGATTTGTAGTTTTTTTGGACTATTTTTAAGGCGATGATGGCACGCTGGCATGGATGAAAGCGATACTTGAAAGCAAAATCAAAAGCTAAAGATGATGAAGAACGTTCAGCGGCGCTGTGGAGAGGAGAGGACGCGCGTCTGGTGAGTGCATATGAGCGCTTTTGCTCCGTTCTTGATAGAATCATTATTTTGAAATGTAAAAGCACAGCTAACAATATAATAAACTATGTATTGACAGTAAAGTACAGTACAGGATGTGTTTCAGTAAATATACATGGATATTATTACAGTGCTGTGTTTATAAACAGCTATTTCTTTGTTTCACATTCTGAAGACCAGATAGCAACCGCTAGCCCGTGGCAGAAGCAGTTAGCAGCGTAGCTTGTGTCTCATCTTCAGGAGGCAGGATGCTGCAATAATCCCCAGCTGCAGAACCGCAGAACCCTTACGTCACAGCAGTCTCAGGACAGCAGCGCCAGGCCAACAGCATCAAGCCGGAAGTGGGCGGAGCAAAAGTTATCTTACTAAGCATAGTGCCACATAGTGTTTTGGATCATTTCAATGTTTTAATCTACGTTTATGTGAAGTCAGCATTTTTTTAATAACGATTTAATCAGATTATAGATAGATGCAATAGTAGCTGATCAAAAACAAGGTGAGATTTATAAGGCTTTCATAAAACAAAGCTACTAATACAAGTAATGTGTTGTCATATTCTTATTCCAGGAGTAACTGAATGATATTCTATTATTTTAGAATGTTCCACAACAGTTGCCTTTCTCCGTTGACTGTTGGATCTTCATGTTGATGGTGAGGAAAAGGAAGATATATATATATATATATATATATATATATATATATATATATATATATATATATATATATATATATATATATATGTGCTTGACTGGCCAGCAAACTCACCAGACCTGAACCCCATAGAGAATCTATGGGGTATTGTCAAGAGGAAAATGAGAAACAAGAGACCAAAAAATGCAGATGAGCTGAAGGCCACTGCCAAAGAAACCTGGGCTTCCATACCACCTCAGCAGTGCCACAAATTGATCACTTCCATGCCACGCCGAATTGAGGCAGTAATTAAAGCAAAAGGAGTGCCTACCAAGTATTGAGTACATGTACAATAAATGAACATACTTTCCAGAAGGCCAACAATTCACTAATTTTTTTTTTTATTGGTCTTATGAAGTATTCTAATTTGTTGAGATAGTGAATTGGTGGAATTTTGTTAAATGTGAGCCAAAATCATCACAATTAAAAGAACCAAAGACTTAAATTACTTCAGTCTGTGTGCATTGAATTTATTTAATACACGAGTTTCACAATTTGAGTTGAATTACTGAAATAAATTAACTTTTCCACGACATTCTAATTTATTGAGATGCACCTGTATATATATAAATTATTTATTTATTTATATATATGTGTGTGCGTGCGTGTAATGATCAAATATGATCAAAGACTATTGAAAGGGACTTTGATATGATGCAGGGCAACAACTCCATAAATGCAGTTATGCCCTAAAATTCAAGATATTGGGGCAGAAATGCTCCTGTATGCGTTTTTTTGTCTCATATTTATATAAGCAATATCACACGAGCAGCGAGAGCAATCACACGAGTGCTGTTTGTCCCAAATGTGATTTTACACAACAGTTCAGTAAATAAGTTAATATTGTGTTATATTTTACAATATAACACAATTATAATAATAATAATAATAATTTATGCATTTAGCAGACACTTTATCCAAAGCGACTTATATTATATTGATATATTATATATTATTATATTTATATTATATTTATTATATTAAATTTTACACTAATTATATATACAATTATATTATTGGGTATTATATCTTGTATACTATATCATTGTGTAATTATATTATTGTGTTATATACAATATAACACAATATTGTCTGTTTTTGCTCTGTTTAGCCAACAAAAATATTACCTATAAAGCCACAGAAGGATTGTTGTGCATCTCAGAGCAACACAGCGGTGTTTAGTTTTTTTAATGAATCCGCGTTTTGGACTAATCGGGTGAACCAATGATTCAAAAGCCCATTCATAAAGTGAGCCGTTTACTTTATGAATTCCTGAATGAATCAGCCATTTGAACAAATCAAATGAATGAATGACTCATAAGGACATTTACCGCCACCTGCTGGCAGTTTTAGTTTCTTATTTAGAGTATTATTTCATTTAAAGGGGTCATATGCTGCGATTTCAATTGTTCCTTTCTCTTTGAATATTACAAACATTACATTTTATGGAGGACTGTTTCCTGATCCTGGGAGAGTAGACTACAATGCCAGCTGTTCTGACTCACAGACTGTAAGTAAGTTTTTTATATATAAATAATTTGCCACTGACGATTCAAACACGTGTTTTGAGCAGTGCTTGTTGTTTGTCATTTCTCCGATCACAAATGCAGACATGGTTTTATGTTTATGCGGCGCGATGCAACGTGTAAAAATACAGTATAAGTCATTATAATTCGTAATTATGTCCCCACTTGATGCAACAAATGCCTCGTTTATAATGTGTTTTAATGTTTTTGTCTCGTCGCTCTGGCCAAAGTTGCAGGGAGCTGGAGCAAATAGAACCTAAATAACAGACTTTCGGAAAAAAAAATTCTGAAAAAATAAAATAAAAAAGCATCCATGTTTTTTTTGTGTTTATTGTAATATTTAAAACATATATAATGTTATTTATGAATAATTACAATCATATGTTGTAGTTCAAAAGGTTTTCTATACAATGACACCATTTTTTAATTTTTTCCATTGTATGTGTGTACTTTATATATTTATTATCTTTAATAGGATAATCACCATCAAATATTTAGATTTAATTTTCCATCAAATATTTAGTTATTATTTTAGTCAAGCTTTATTTCAAATCGTGTACTATACAGTTGGTCATATAATAATAATACTAATGACAAAAACCACTGATATGACTCATTTGAGTGTACATCATTTTGACAGAACTAATATTCATCTCTACATGTGTACAACTTTTTAATGAGGGCAAACTGGCTGAGTGCAGCTTTATTATATTTTTTTCTGCCCACATGGCCTTGAACACAGGAGCTGAAAAGTCCTTTCAGAGGAGGAGAAAGTCATTACATTTTGATACAATTTTTGTTTTGTAAACTATTGTGCACTGATGAATCTTACACAGCAACACCACATCAATATATTTAAAAAGTAAATAAAACACTTTCTTTGAATATATGAGCTACAATGTTAAAATTTAATGTCACACTATTTGATGCTAAAGACATTTTGGGGAGTACAAAAAAAAATAAAATACAATAACTGAAGAAAGGCAACTGCTAAGGCTTCCTGTAGGAGAGCAGTGCACTCCTTACATAATGAAAACAGGATTTAACAGTGTCGTGGAGCTCTTCCCCACCATATGCTGCTGAAGAGGCACATTTACAGTGTGTGTGAGACTTTGAGCACATCCATAAGTGTAACTATTTTTTTTCTTCTCCTTTTTCCTCCCATTAATAAACAGTCCAACGCTCATGCATGATCCTACGCAGACGCTACACAGAAGAGGGAGCGCTCATTCTTAAAAGGGGCCACACCACTATTTCACTCATTACCTTGGTTCAGTGATAGTGAAGAGTCTAATATAAAAGTCATGTTTAATGATAATTATGATTTGATTAAAATATAAAGATACTACTAATAATAAATAATTTCCTATCAGTAGCCCATGTACAATGTAGTTAATAGTAGGACACTCTTAAACTGGAATTTACTATTTGTGTATTCAGTTGGGCTTACAGGAATTATAGTACTTTCATTGAGTGTAGCAGCAGTGTCATAGAATTCAGATCACGTCATTAGCGATTTGTTAATTGCAGTATGCATAGCAAATCAAGTCAAATTATTGCTGTTGTTTATAGCATGTGGAAATATATGGTTGTAACTTGCATGAAATTTCAGTGAAAAAACACATGGGGTAAGTAACTCTTTTAAATTGAAATAGGCTTTTATAACGTTGTTTATTCACCAGGGCGTAAAGGGATTTTGTGATTTCTTCAAAGTGAAATAGGCATTATTTGTTTGCGTTTCATTGTTTAATACAGACACTTATAGTAATTCGAAGTACTTTCGTGCAGCTGTAACAGCTATTCAGATCACAATTTTTAGCTAATTTAATAGCAGCTGAATGGCTTAGCAAATTCAGATGCATATTAGCAACCAATTATTATTGTTTCGCTCGTGTCTGGCGTAGACACCATGTTAGAGTAAAATAGACATTCGCCTAGCTACTTGTATGCCTAATTAACGGAGCTCTCAGCAGTTCAGTCTCTTGTGCAGTTGCAGCAGCTTGCATAGGCATTCAGTCATCGAGATTTTTCTCAGCAGCATGCACAGCATATCTATGTTGCAAATTTTTATTTAGATACAATTAATATAAAACCAGACAACTGCATTTAAATAAAGTCACTGTAGTGTCTTGCTCAAGGCCATATTGGAACGTGCCACGCATTTAGCAATGATGTGTTCATACAATGCAAACATTATTGTTAATAATATGAAATATAAATATTTTAAATTATCAAAATAAATGAGCAGCTGCTTCTGAAGCAGAATTAGTCCTGGGCATATGACACCACAACTACAGGGTGTACAGTATGATTTATTCTTTTGCCAAATATTTTGTTAGCTTATTAATAAGTTAAAGG
>NW_015506397.1:46175-65070 GCF_001515645.1 Sinocyclocheilus grahami
ACGACTTGGCACAAGCTGATTGGTTCATGCTGCATATGCAGTCAATGAGCTTACTGCCTTGCATTTATATGGCTGGCTAGCATTCACTTGAGATTCCTGCAGCGCGCTTTCAGAGTTCTCTGAAATCCTCCACCTTCCCCAGCTCCACCTGTATAGATCTGCTACGGGTTATTTTATATGCTATTTGTGCAGCAGCAGCATGTCTTAAATACTCACGGCACTGTATTGCCATATGCATTGGCAGTAGCAAGTTCCTGTACTTGCTTGCAGCAATAATCTACAACTACAGCAATAACCAACAGCAGCAGCGTAGCAGATCTGTTCCGCCAAGACCAAATACATTAACAATGTCTTATCCATCACCATGCTAAAATGTTCCGAGAGTTGTCATGATTGAAATATACAGTATAGTTCAGTCATGAAACTCTAGATGGAGCATTCTGACGGGGTGTTAACATAACTGATGATATTCAGAGAGTTAAACGACTTGGCACAAGCTGATTGGTTCATGCTGCATATGCAGTCAATGAGCTTACTGCCTTGCATTTATATGGCTGGCTAGCATTCACTTGAGATTCCTGCAGCACTCTTTCAGAGTTCTCTGAAACCCTCCACCTTCCCCAGCTCCACCTGTATAGATCTGCTACGGGGTTATTTCATATGCTATTTGTGCAGCAGCAGCATGTCTTAAATATTCACGGCACTGTATTGCCAAATGCATTGGTAGTAGCAAGTTCCTGTACTTGCTTGCAGCAGCAGCAATAATCTACAACTACAGCAATAACCAACAGCAGCAGCAATTCAGCAGTAGCGTAGCAGATCTGTTCCGCCAAGACCAAATACATTAACATTGTCATATCCATCACCATGCTAAAATGTTCAGAGAGTTGTCATGATTTAACTAAAGTTAAACATGTGACAGTTGTTATAAGAGTTCTTTCTTTCTAAATCCACAGGGGTACTTATTGACAGAATTGTAATGTTTGGGGTGAACTAATCTTTCAACAAACATTGACATTTTGGTCATGATTCAAAAGGTTCTGTTTGTTAACATTAGTTAACTACATTGGTTAACATGAAAAATGCTTCCAAAGCATATAGTGATCATATTTAATGTTAATTTCAAGATCTACTAATACATTTTTTAAATCAAAAGTTGTATCTGTAAATATGTTAAAACAAGTTAAATAAGTACTGTAACAAATGTAATGTTTATTGTTAGTTAATGTTAATTAATGCATTAAATAATGTTAAGTAACTGGACCTTATTATAAAGTGTCACCGAGCTGTTAAATACATGTCCTCTCCTCACCTAGTTTTGACCTTTTATTGTCTTGAATCAGTGACTGAGTGATGGCAAGGAACTTCTTCAGATAATTTACTTCTGGTCTGCAGGTGGTTCCTGAAACATATTTTCAACTACCATTATAAATGAATTTCATTATCTTGAGTGAAAAGACACAAATCACTCTGCTAGTGTTCATGCACTCCTACTCCAATCATGTGTGTGCTGAAGGAGGAGAAAAGGTGAAAACTGAAAAAATGACATGCTAATTATTTTTCAGTTGCTACAGGGAATAAATGCCAGGAACATGTTTGTCTTCATCACAAATGCTATTTTTCCCCAGTTATCTCTGCTGTGCAGCAGTATAACCTGGTCTACTTTAAAACGAACAGTTTGTCCTATGTATTTCAGCAATGCTATCCTCGCGTACAGTATAACCGATGGGCATGAGGTTGGCATGCTACTGACATCATCTCCCACATGCATCTCCACTCAGGGAGGTTAATATGCTCTGGGCTTCTTAGAGACACCTTGTATAATCATTTCATTTCATTAGCCACAAGCTAAGCCCATGCTAAACCCTCTCTGGGCCCACCCCACCTCCGTTAGCATAATGTGCTTTTAATTGGATTCAGAAATATTCTTTTTAAAGCAGTCTAAGATTACAGATATCAACAAACCAAACCACGTTTCTCAGGAGAGTGTAGTTTATGATCATCAAGAGGCCTGCAAATTGCAACTCTTATTGTTTAGAATACATACAGAGGGAGAGAGAAAGAATAAGCTTGATAGTTATCCAATGCATTCGCATGCAAAATATAATGGGATTGTAATGTTATATTACGTGCAATCATATGAAATGACACTTCCAGTAACAACATTCTCTTTTAGCACAGAAACGTTTATGTGGGAAAGCATCACAAAGTGCCATCTAAACTGTAATAAGTGAGACATTCAAGTGCACAAGATTCTTACTAAGAACTACTTACTAAGGGGAAAAGAAAAAAGGGAGAAGCTCCACCTCACTTGTTCCTGAAGTTCATAAAAAAAAAAACAGAACTACATGGGAGTGATTATGTAATATAAATGAATATATAATATAATATACAAATGCAGTTCAAAAGTTTGAGGTCAGTAAGACTTTTATTTAGATTATGCTTATAAATGTGAAAATACAGTAAATCAGTAATATTGTGATACATTTAAAATGACTATTGCCATATATAATAGAAGACTTTTGTAACATTATAAAACATTATTTTGATCAAGTTAATGAATTATTGCAAAATAAATAAATACATAATAAAATAACTGACCACAGACTTTTGAATGGGTTACCTAGTCATTCATTCATTAAAAATGCGTATTTGGTTTAATTTTGCAGTAAAATAATGTTATTTTTGTAGACTAAAATTAAATGCCATTTTTTCTAAAAAACAAAACAAAACTGTAAAAACAACATTCAAGACATTTTTATTTTACCATAATCAACATTATTGTAACACTACCATTGCAGTAGAGACAGAAACTGTCTTCAAGTGTCCTCTAAACAGAGTCCATGTTAATGAATGAGTCATTCATAGCGTCCCTTTTAATAGCTGGCAAAGAACAACTTAAAGGAAAAGAAAAGGAAACTGAGGATCATTCAGCAAACAGTTCTTTCCAGTCAGTTTTCCCATTGTGAAATGGCAGCATATCTCTAACCTAAAACCTTCTTTATTCTCGCCCTGATGGTATGAAGCACTTTAAATAGCCTGCTAAGGTGACCACTTGTTCAAAAAGGGCATTAATGGGTATGTGTTCCGCCACCCCACCACCTCCTACCCATTACATTCCCATCTGCAAAATGACGACGTTAATGATTAAAACAGGGGGTGCAAAGGAGGGAACATCACCCCCTGATCCTCCCCACTCCTCCCATAGCACAAATAATGACACACACCATCCATTTACCTAAACCAGCGAGTGGCTCTGCTGAGAGTCCATTAGCAGCAAATGATATTGGTAATATATTCCAGCACCACACACAAAATTAGCTTTATTATCTCAATGCAGCATTGCACAAATTAACCTTAGGTGATGCTGATATATCACAGGTGACACCCATGCAAAATTAAACCCCCTTCCATTTCAAAAAGAGGTCATATCCTTGGCCTTTTATTCATTAATGGCTTAATGCATTAAAATGCAACATCTAACTTGGCTATTTCATGATCACATTGTGTGTGTTGAATAAAATTCAGGTTATGCCAGGCTTTTGCTTCCTTAACACTAGAACCGCCAGGGGTCGCAGAATACTTAAAAGCGCCAGCGGGTAAATTTTTCACACGCACATGACAACTGCATTTATATGACTAAATAACATATTATTTCACTGTATTATGCTACTGTCTTCACAAAGAAGTGTCTAGAGTCCTGAAAAGATTGTCTAGTCATCAACTATATTTTTATCCTGTTGTTTTATGTTCAATACTTTTTAATGCAGGCTACACTAATCCATAACAGTCAGTAGCCTTAGATTAAAAAAAAAGCCTGCACTGACAACGGAAATTAAAAGGTAGTAGCTTAAATATTTGGGTGGTGTAATATTATAATACAATGTCATTAATCAATATATTAAGATAACCCATGCTATTTAAATTACTAATGACATACTTACAAAATTGTCTATATTATATATTGTTTTTGCTTTTTTTGTACATTGTCTATTTTGTATATTATTCTTTTTATTATCTATGTCCTGTCTTGCCACTGTCATTCTGTTGCACTGTGGAGCTTCTGTCACTGAAACAAATTCCTCGTATGTGTAAACATACCTGGCAATAAAGCTCATTCTGATTCTGATTCTAAAATAGCCTATAGAAAATAATGAGCAATAATAATTCACCACACTGCATAAGATGATGCGATGACAAATTCAAGCGCACAGTTTCACCTAAATATTTATTAATTTGTTTAGTTATATCATTTATAATTTGAATAAGAGAGCAACACCATTAAACTCTGGGTAATCAAAAAATGAGATCAGATCATAAGAAACTGAATTTTAACTTGAATGATATCTGAAATGCGTTGCAGTATACTTTCCCTTTTAAATCTGCCCGAGGACAACAAATAATACTGGAAAATATATGTCCTTGGAAAACTGTATAACCACACAGCATCCGTAAACTCCACAGAGGTACAAACTATGATTCATAATGTCATAACATTCTGACATAATCAGTTGCAATATGCATGAACATTACAGCTAACGTATTGACAAATTAGTAAATAACAACCCTATATCAAAAACTATTATATACAATCTAGATTGGAATTTTGATTTGATGTCCATGCTGCAATTTTCAATGTCTATTTGTATCATGCTTAAGGATTCTAAGATTATTATTTACCAGAATTAATAAACAATCTGAAGAAGAGGAATGATAACTGGCTTTATACTAGGTTTACCTTAAAAGATTGCGGAGATTTAGCTTTCTGCACATTTGGAAGCATTTTACCCAAGCTAATATGTTGGATGTTTTGGAAGCCCTTGTAAAAGCAGTATTAGCTGGTACGTTTAGTGTTGTTTGTTGGTTTTGTGAGGTTTTTGGGCACTTGTCATCTTGACCAGGCTGAGAGACTCACTTAAACATGTTACGACCAGCTTAACCTGCATTTTCAGCAGAGAAATTAGGCCCTTTATATTGAAATAGTGACAACAAACTTCATGGGTAATGCATGCCTTTCCTTTTGGTTCTGTTTTGCAAGTTGTGATAGATTCCTCGACCGTTCTTGTGGATAATAATATTGTTTAAAATCTGTGGGCCTTTTTACAACTTGATTACTCTGAAAGGGCTAGAGGCTGGTACACATTACCCTGTCAGAATTGTATTTCCTTTTCCAGATGAATAAGGGGCCAGTCAAGACCATTTTATTTCCACATTGATAAAATGATAAAACTCATAATAGTTTACAGCACTGGGACTGCTGTTAGGCTAACTAATGCCACGCTCCCACATTAAAGGCTTATTTGTCGCAAACGCAACATCTCTGTTTATTTTACACCATTATTCTAGGTACTCTATTGAGGTTACTTCAGCTTGTTGTGTCAGTGTTCAATATATGCATGAACACATTTCATTAAAAGCAGTTTCTGGCAATTCAGGCATCATGGGAGATGGTCCTCACTGCAGAACACAAGATCCAGGGGGCAAGGTTGGATCCAGATCCAACTCCTCCTACCTTACATATACCTAAACCTACCCGTCTCCACCCCCGATCCCTAAACCCACCCATCTCCTCCTCACTGGGCATATGACAATAAACGCTTTGAATCCTTGATTCTTTTGAATCAGTGACTGTGGATGTTGCCACTAAAAGAAAATTCCCATCTACTAATAAACTATCCAGCAATTAAAAAAACAACAAAAACTGTAATGCTCTAAACCTTTTAAATTGTTTAGATGTCATTTGATATAAACACTGCATTGGGGAAAATTGGTACAATTCCGGCAGTTTCATCTCAAGTCATTTGAAAAACTTAGTAGTAACCCTGTGAGAATAAACACATCATTGTTATATATGGTTAAGCTGCCATAAGCCTTGTTTGAAAAGACAAACAAATCCGCGTTGCAGCTGAGTGTGTCAGAGTCAGTTATCATCTGGATGCTCTCTGCTTGTCTACATTTGTTCTCCATCTTAAAGACAAACACAGTGTGCGCTAAGAAATCTTTTTTTCATTCCTTCAAATGGCATCACAGCGCCCTGAGGTTCCCCTTGACGTTATCTCAATCTGTCCATAAGATGAACTTTGGGGTGGAGAAGTGTTTCAGATGGGGGTGGAATGTACTTTCCTATTTGTTTTCAGAGCTTGTAAAGCTAAATGGAAAAGCGTTTCTCAGATCTGAGTGATTCCGAGCAACATTTCAAGAGTAGAAGCTCGTCAGTATTACATTTTTGCCGAGAGCAGAGAACAGAGGGGAGGGAAGTTCCTGGGAAAGAGCACAGCTGCTGTGAGCAGGAAATTCAGACTAGATCATGCAACACATGTTGATTCTTAACATGTTTATTTCTACTACATTTTATCTCTTCATCAAACAGCCAGATTAATGAATGGCTTGACACAAACCATACTGAAGCGTTAATTAAGTTGTACGTAGTTATATTAACTGTTGGGGTGTAGACAAGGGTTCTAGAAGAACCGCTGATTAATGTTTGAGTATTACAGATTAGATAAGATACTAAAGTGGAGTCAGACTTGAGTTAAACCTAAATTGAATAACTGCGCGCTGAAAAGACTGAACACGCAAGTGACCTTCATCCACCACTGGATACCTTCCTTGGGCCAAGTGCGTGGACCTTACACTAGTTATGATTAATTATTCCTATTTCCCCTTTGAGCTGATTCGATACACCATAGAGCTGAATTTTTGTTTGTTTTGGCATTACCCACTCCTGAGACTATAACTACTTCTGTTTCCTCTTTGTTTCTTACTTAAAATAAAAGTCTATTTTGTTTTATTTTTGGCAAATTAAGTGTCTTGGTTGTATTGCTGGGGCTGGAGATTGGAAGTCATCCTTGTCTCTCTCAAATTATTTAACCTTGTTCGCCGTTCCTAATACCTTTATATTGGGGACGGACATAACAAATGTAATAATTTGATTTAATGCAAATGCAATGCAAATACAATGCAATGCAATTTAATTACTCTTCACACTATATTATCATTTAGTTTGGTTTTATGTTGATTTTACAAATACCAATACATATAATTTGTATAAAATAATATTAGTTAATATATTATTAATGAACCTGAATTAATAATAAACAATGATTTAATAATGAATTAACATGACCTAGATTAATAAATGTTGTAAAAAATTGTTTGTTGTTAATTCATGGTATCTAATGCATTAACTAATCTTACATAATTTAACATAATTGTAAAATGTTACAATTTCATTTCAATTAACATTGGGTTAGGGTTAGTATAGTACATGGATACGACACGTTTGAAATATATAGTCTTTCTCTTCTAGAAAAATAAAAGATTCATATTACACTAATTGGTTTGATATGTACTGCTCCAACATCTTTTTGAGCTGTTTCATGGGGGCTTGAAAAATGGCATAATAGCCCTCAGCCGAAAAAAAAAAACATGGAGCAGAATTATTCTATCATGTCTAATCTCCACAGGGAGACAGGCACTGAAAAGGCAGCACATTTCAGGATTGTCATCTTAATCCGTCACATAAGCGCTGTGGATGGAGCCTCTACTTTCTGACACATCACTGGAGGATCCACTCAAATGTTCGATGACATGCACCGCTACATCAGACTAGCAAAAGAGGAATGTTCAGCGGGCATGAAGCTTAGAGCGGAGCTCCGCCGAGATATTTACAAATCAGAGCTGGAGTCGACCACGACTGCCTGGGGACGGACGCTCCAAACACAAATTGCACCATAACAGCTTCACCTAACAGTTTTCCTAAAAGTGACGCTGCCTATGGCACCAAAAATAAATGCAAAAATGTTTGCATTCACTGAAGACTTTCTGTAGACGGTTGCCAGGGTGTTTCTCTGCTGTTGCTAATATGTTGTGAGAGGTTTTCTTAGTATTTGGATTGCACCATAAACAAACTGATAACATTTTACGTATATTTAATAATTTGTCAAACATTGAAACAGCTAAGGTTTAACTAAAATAAATAAATAAATAAATGATTTATTATGAACTATTTTAATCTATTATATATATATATATATATATATATATATATATATATAAATGTATTTTTTTTCTATCAGAAGACCCCGGAGGCGGGGCAAGTGTTGCAATAATTTATTTACAGTAGCAAGTTGGCATGGCAACTGTTTTATTTTACTATAGAATACCCAAGACGTGTCACTCGTATAGTTTTGAATAGGGAAAAAAAAGAAGAGCTCAATATGGCCACTATATCGAAGCATGAGTAAAAGAGACAATTACTAATATGTAAAGTCAGCGCATCACTGTAGCTGCCATTAGAAGTCCCGGTTGCTATAGAAACAGTCAGCGTTCAGAGACGTGCGCTTTGGACTGCGAATGCGCACTGGCTGGTCTAGCCTTGAATAATAACCTTTTTTTAATACTATATGAGCAAAAGAAACAACATTTATGAGTTGTTTTCAGATTTCATTGGCGATTTCAAATATGAAATTTAATCGTAAGCTTGGCAAACAGTTCCCATTCAAAGAGATAGGAGCTGCACTTGCATGCTCGAGGGGTGTTTCAAAGATGGCCGCCGAATGAAATGACTTGCCTTAAAGGGACTTTGCTGCTACATGGTGGAGGAGGCATTCTGTGCTGCACTTCTTTTTTTTTTTTAAACGTTGTGTCTCGCGTTTTTAGACGCAAAGTTGCATTCTGTATGAACGGCCCCTTAAAATGATTTTGAATCAGCTTAAATCTGTCGATTTAGTTGTGAAAACAATTACATTTATTCAGCTAAAAAGTATAAATATTAATAGATGGCAGCCATTGGATTCAGTGGATTAACTAATGATACATATGTAAACCTGGTTATTGTTTTTTAAAAATGCATTCAATTTATACTGTTACAGAAATCTTGCCTGTTTCAGATATGTAAGTTTATTATAAATTATTGCAAATGTAAGTTTACTAGTTTATTTATTATTATTATTTAGGTCTAAATATTTTTGAGTGTATTCTGCTCCCTAGATTTCATTGGCGATTTCAAATATGAAATTTAATCGTAAGCTTGGCAAACAGTTCCCATTCAAAGAGATAGGAGCTGCACTTGCATGCTCGAGGGGTGTTTCAAAGATGGCCGCCGAATGAAATGACTTGCCTTAAAGGGACTTTGCTGCTACATGGTGGAGGAGGCATTCTGTGCTGCACTTCTTTTTTTTTTTAAACGTTGTGTCTCGCGTTTTTAGATGCAAAGTTGCATTCTGTATGAACGGCCCCTTAAAATGATTTTGAATCAGCTTAAATCTGTCGATTTAGTTGTGAAAACAATTACATTTATTCAGCTAATAAGTATAAATATTAATAGATGGCAGCCAATGGATTCAGTGGATTAACTAATGATACATATGTAAACCTGGTTATTGTTTTTTAAAAATGCATTCAATTTATACTGTTACAGAAATCTTGCCTGTTTCAGATATGTAAGTTTATTATAAATTATTGCAAATGTAAGTTTACTAGTTTATTTATTATTATTATTTAGGTCTAAATATTTTTGAGTGTATTCTGCTCCCTAGATATGGCCTTCACTGCAAGCTTGGGATTTTTTTCACTCTTTTTATTGTTCGCCAGACAGAAATCCAGTCGCTTAGAAAAATATTAGCAAAGTGATATGATTTGAGGAAGCATCCTGTAGTATGTTGCATCAAAAACATTCCATATTTCACCTATAAGGCCACTCAAATTAAGATTCAGTTATATTAATGTGGTGAATGATAGTCTAGAACATGCAAATAAGCATTTCGAGTAAATAAATGCCTTTCATCTTCGAAAATGATTAGCCAATTATCAAAGTCCTTTTGATCACTTATTCAAAGAATGAGAAGGATTAGATAAGAAACAACACTTTGAATGGAAGAATTTGGTTATATGCTGCTGAATTTGATTACCTGATTATTGTGTAAAAAAAAAAAAAGTATACCACAAACAAAAAATTATTTTTTTTTAAATTGGTGTTGCCATCTTCTACTTTATGTAGGCATCTGTTTCTTTAAAGGGATAAATGCATGAATGAACGAATTAATGAAAACTCTGTCACTCATCCTCAAGATGCTCCAAGTTGTATGTATGTTTTTGGAGTTGTGTGTATATTTTGAAGAATGTTAGTAGCCAAACTGTTGACGGTAGCCATTGACTTCCATAGTATGGAAAAAATACTGTTGAAGTCAGTGGCTACTGTCAGCTGTCAACTGATTTATACCAACTTGAGGGTGAATAAATTGTCAAAATTTTCATTTTTGGCTGAACTATCCCTTTGATATATCCAGCATAGGTTATTTATCCATAAGCGGCCCCATATGGCAAATCTGTGAGGCCCTCCAGCTGTTCAGCAGACAGAAGACCAGCATGTTCTTCAGACCATGTGAATATGGCGGTTTATCTCGGCAGGGACCAGCTAGATCAGCTGTATAGATGTCTAAACAACTGCTTTCCCATTTACCCTGAAGGCATATGCGAAGCTCCTCAACAAAGCTTCCTGCCGAGGGGACGAATCCCTCACTACCTCATCCAATACACTTCAGGAGCAGAAAGGGCCTTTCTAGCAACACATGAAGTTCGCCACCTAGTGTAAGAAAACATATGTCAGATGTTGAGGCTTTCCCTTAGGCTCATGCTAATGTATGAATTTATGTGCTCATTAAAAGACACACATTAATGCAGAATAGGGAACATAATGGGTTTTGTGGCCGCTTCTTGACATTTAACACAGCGAAGCAATAAAGAAAGTACATCTTGACTATCTGGCTGGCTCTTGACATCGGGACCTTGAGTCGCATTCAGCGGCTTATGAACGTGACACAGAAGGTCATTTTATAATTATACAGCAGAACAAAAAGAAATTCAGAGGACAAACTTTTGTTCTCGGTTCAGGAAGAGGAGGAAAATTGAATAATTGATTACATGAAATGTACTTATCTGTGCACATTTGAGGATTTTTTTTTGGCAAGTCGGGAAGTTATCAACACGTTATGCTGAAACAAGAAAATGAACAAAGAAATGTAGTTGGGTGAATGTCACAAATCACTTGCAGGTCATATTTCATTCCAGCATCAATGAAAAAAATTTTTTTCACAACAATTAAGAAATATTTTCCCCAAAATAATACTGTAAGGTATCTACATTTCTTTTGGGTAATTTTGCAATTGTCATTATAGGCAATCAGCATCATCATTGAGAGATGACTATGATTACAAACAAACAAACAAACAATCAAACAAATAATTAATTATTAACTTACCATTAGGAATAAATATTTTATAGTTACATTTATTAAATTGGTTAATAGATATAATAAACAATATCTAGTTTATTTTGTTATATTTTCATTATGGTAAATATTGGGATGGCATGGGATGGTTTCTATTCAGATTTATTATATTTTCAAATGTACTTATTTACATGAATGAATATAATACATAATATGCTTGGTTTTCAATTTAATTTTCATTATGATAATGAAAACTGGACATTTGGGTGGGTAATTAAAATTAAAATAATGGCATAAAAAAAAAAATAATACATATCCCTCACTATGTTTGTGGGAAGCTGGCTACACGTTTTTGGATATTGAATAATGTTACTAAAATGTTAAAAAGTTATTTAAAATAATGACAGCTGAGATGCCTATAATGTTACAAGGGCTGAATGAAAGTGATATGAAGCTGTTTTCTTCTTTGATATGATCTTTCTTTGAAAATATATACAAATATTTCATAAAGGGAGATGTCAGTGTGTTGTCAGTTGTGAAATTAATTTTGGAACCCTGATGCTTGACAAGTCATAATTATCAGCGTTCAGAGTCCAGAAAAGTGTAGGGCATGAAAAGTGCATATACAATTCATAATTTCTCTCAATCTATAATCAACAAAGAAATATTCAGCTGGCAGGTGTGTATTTCATAACTTAGAAACAAAGATAGCAAGTTAGACCATCTATTTTTACCAAACCTTTCTTAACAGAGCTGACAGCTGTAGTGAGCAAAAGCAGGAAAGAAGTACTTCTCAAATGTTCCCTCCTGCTTTTCAGGGACAGTGCGACATTGGACGTTCTTCACAGCCCCCTGGACACCTGCTCTTTCTCATATGGTCACTGCACACTGACATCTCTGACTGTGCAGTGCAGCCACACCGGGACGAGATGTAAGAAAGAGACATTGTGCAGACTTCCGGCACACATTCTTTGTGATTTCCGATGGAAGCTATTTTAATGGCATGTAAACACATTTCAACAGCTGATGTTGTAATTACCAGGAAGAAGTTATATTCCCCAGATTGTGAGGAAAATGTCCCTTGGTTGAAAACTTGTCAAAGCATATCTGTTATCTCAGCAATACTGATGAAGCCAGAGAAATGCAGTGATGTAGGCTCATTAAGCAAAATACCAGAAGGAAACAGAAAACTGCGTATTCACACCAGTCACACATATTGTTGCAGATATCCAGATTTTGAATCGAAACAGTGGATTCCTCCAACCTATTCACACTAGACATAAACATTTGTCAGTCAAAAAAAAAAAAAAAAAAGTTAAACGTACAGTATTGATATTAAAGGAAACTGATTGATTGCTTGATTATTATAATTTTTTTTGCAGTGCATTGTGTTGTGTTTTAGAGTTTATGGAATTATTTTTATTTATTGTTAAATATAAATAAAAAATCAATTAAATTAAATAATTAATAAATTAAATATATTAATTAATAAACCAAAAACAATATGATATCCATTATTAAATACATTTATTATTACATATTAACACTTTAAATAACACTTTTGTTAAATATGTAACATTAAATGCATAAAGGCCTTGAAATAAAGTTGATTTTACATATAAAACTGGTCATAATACATTATATTAATACTGATAAACTGGAGCACATCTAACACATAAATATTAAATAAATTATATTGACTATAAATTACAATTCAGTTAAATATTAGCATTTGGTGTCAATAGTCCTTAACTATCATAAAATAGTACTTGCTCACTTTTAAAAGTATGCCTTTTCTGTAAAGTGACCAAAAAATGTAGGTATCTTTATATAACTACATGCAGAATACTTCCAAGATTGCTGAATGAGATAGGAAGTAATCAAACCTCAGATTCATTCAGAATCAGGATGAGTGCTAATTCACTGAGTAGGCAATGAAAGAGAATAAAAGACACAAAACATCATCAAATTCGCTGAAATGCACTATGCACTATATGTTTAAAAATAAAAACATAAAATACAAATCTGAGCCAGTCACTGTTAGCATTTATAATCAAAAACAGGCATTTGAACAGCCCCATATTAAAGTTGGATCTATCGGGGAGACAAAATCCTTCTCCAAAGTCAGGTCAGAGAACAATGAGAGAAATTGGACATGATTAACCCAATGTAACCCCATTTTCTTCTCTGGTGACTTCGTGTCACAGCCCATCGAAAGATCCTGACCCCCTGAAGTACTGAAGTAGACAGCACATGCCTGTGTTTAGCAGTGATCCCAGCGGTGAAAACTAACTGAACAGTTCCTCAGATAACCGGAGATCAGTGCTGCTATAACAACTTTTTGAATAATGTCACATTTCCCTTGGTCTCTATGGAATTAACAGCTATCAATCAAATGTGAATAGACACAAAGTAACCCTTAAAAATTGGAAGGCTAAATTCTCGATTGCTTAAACACCATCACCAGGCTTTTGAACTAAAATTTCAAAACCATAACGCCATTTATCAAAAAGCACACCCATTTCCTTAAACTATAAAACTATTCCCCTTTTTGAAAACATGAATCAGATTTGTTGAACTGTCACTGCAAAACTCTACACACAAATCCATTCATTTCTCATTGCCTAGACCATGTTGTCATTTAGAAAGCACTAGCATTTAATATTGTTCACTCAAGTCAGCATAGCTTGAGCTCAATTAGTACACAGTTACCCACGTGGAAACACTAAGAGTCAAAATTTATCACACACCAATCAGAACCTTCAATCGATAGATAAAAGAGCCCAAGTCAGTTCATTCAGTTTTGGAACAATGGATCCAGAGAGATGTGATTGAAAAGGTCGAGGACACCAGAGAGGAGGAGGAGGAGGAAGAGGATGTGCAAGAGCAGTAAGGAGTGGAGGAAGAGGAGGAGAATGAGGGGCAAGGAGACAAGGAGTCTCAGATGAAATTCGTGCCACTAGTTGACCATGTCCTTGTCCATGGTATGACTATGAGGGAGGCTGGGCAACTTAAGTTGCTTCACCGTCGCCTCGATCATAAGAACCTTCAGGGAGGAAAAGAAGGTAGGTGTACCTCAGTGTACTCTACTGTAACTTTTGAGTGCTGTACTTTGTTACAGCACATGCATCAAATTGCCTTACATACAGATAGAGTTTCTGTCTGCTTCCATTTTGTAAACAGGATGTTACAGTTACAGTAATCAGTACTTCTATTTTTGTAGGACACAGAGACGATGGAATGGAAAAATCCTGACTAGACATTTCAGCTGATACCAGGAGGTGGATCAGGCATGCAAGAGGATTCTCCCCCCGCTGCCTAGCTAGGGCCAGTATAGCCTGTGATGTTGACGAGATTATCTGGCCTGACCCAGAACAAAGATATGATGCTGGGGCAGAATATTTTTGTTGTTGTTTGGTGTATTGTACTGTACAGTACATTAAGGAATAACAAATTTGCAAATGTATACATGTGTTCATTATGTGAAAAGTTCCTTGAGGGGGAGAACCACAAGCAACATAACTTATTACTGGTTTTTGTTTTTGTTTTTTGTAGTATTGTTTTGAATTTATCTCACCAGTGTGTAAGACTATGTTGTAGTGTGTGTGTTTTTGAGGGCTTGTATGTGATGTCTGAGGCCAAAGTTTGGTCTTTCAGCAAGAGTGAATTGTTTTGAGTGTAGAGCGAGAAAAACTGTAAATCTACAATGGTGAATTGTTTTCTAATGCAGTAGTAAGACAACACTGCCTATTGCATTAGTTTGAAGAGTCACAAAGTAACCTTCAAGAATCAGACAATTCCTTAAAATCTACTATTGTGGAGTTTCACCTTCCAGTGGAGTAGAGACTGCTTTTCATTTCAATGCTCAAAGACCTTAAGTAACCTTCAAAAAATTGGACAATCAATTCAGTCAAATCAAACGATTTAAAATCTACAATAATAAAGTTTAATTTTCTAAAATTAATTGTAAGAAGCTGCCTACCATTTAAGTGCCATTTAATTTAAAAGAAAGTAACATTCAGAAATCGGACAATTAATTTTTTTCAGAATTTAGTGTGAAGTGACAAATAACTTTCAAACAACAAGCATTTGCATTTACAATTGTGACGTTTTGTATTTTAATGTAGCCACAAAAAGCTGTACAACCTGATCTTGTAGGTGTCACAATTTAGTCCAACAACGATGAAGAAGATTCAAATTAAATAGTTTTTATTAAAGCAAAGTGAACTAACTTTTGCTTTAATAAAACTAGCACAAACAATACCGGACCCTGACCGTGAGAAACAGAGGAACTTAAATAAACAAGGTGACAAACTCAGGTGTGCTCTAAACATTATGAATAACCATGACAACTGAAAAATGACGTGCAAACAGGAACATAGGCAGACAGAACCCAAGAGAAACATAATAAGAGTCCATGAAAACAAAACTAAAGTTAAACTGAACATAATGGTGACAGTAGTAAGTCGGAATTTGTACTTTGTACTTGAAAATTCATTAAAATATAGTATTCAGGGGTCGCCAGAATAAAGTATTTGGGTTGCACAATATGTATAACCCAAACCTAAATGCAACAATAAAGTCCCTTACACAATCCGTAATCCTAACCATAACTGAACTAATCTATAATAGTTGTAAAATTTTTGTACAATAGATAGATTGATTTGGTTAAATCTACAATTATATGTATTTTTTAAGAGGAAAAGTACCATGCAAAGTAACCTTCAAGAAAAGGATGACTGGTCAAATCAACAATTGTTCAATTTTCCTACTGATTAAAAATGTGTCTATTGATTAAAAACATGAATAAAGTATTTGGGTCGCACAATATGTATAACCCAAACCTAAATGCAACAATAAAGTCCCTTACACAATCCGTAATCCTAACCATAACTGAACTAATCTGTAATAGTTGTAAAATGTTTGTACAATAGATTGATTGATTTGGTTAAATCTACAATTATATGTATTTTTTAAGAGGAAAAGTATGAAAAGTACCATGCAAAGTAACCTTCAAGAAAAGGAAGACTGGTCAAATCAACAATTGTTCAATTTTCCTACTGATTAAAAATGTGTCTATTGATTAAAAACATGAAATCAGATAAGCTTTCTGATGTAGTTGTAAGAGGCTATCACTTCAGTTTGAAAACACAAGATACCTTCACAAAAAAAAAAACTGATTAATTAAATCTACAACAGTTAAGTTACTTTTTTTAAAGGATTAGTTCACTTCTGAATTGAAATATCCTCATAATTTTCTCACCCCCATGACATCCAAGATGTTCATGTCTTTCTTTCTTCAGTCGAAAAGAAATTAAGGTTTTAGAGGAAAACATTCCAGGGTTTTCTATATAGTGGACTTCAGTGGGGTTCACTGGGTGGAAGGTCCCAATTGCAGCTTCAGTGCAGCTTCAAAGCATTCTACACGATCTCAGACGAGGAATAAGGGTCTTATCTAGCAAAATGATCTGTCATTTTCCAAAAAAAAAAAGAAATTTATATACTTTTTAACCTCAAACGCTCGTCTTGTCTAATTCTGTGTGAACTCTGTGCATTCCGGTTCATGACAGTTAGTTTATATCGAAAAACTCCCATCTCATTTTCTCCTCCAACTTCAAAATCGTCCTACATCGCTGTTTTACCGTTTTTTTTGTAAAGGGCGTTTGACCTTCTATCACTTCAGTTTGAAAACACAAGATACCTTCACAAAAAAAAAAACTGATTAATTAAATCTACAACAGTTAAGTTACTTTTTTTAAAGGATTAGTTCACTTCTGAATTGAAATATCCTCATAATTTTCTCACCCCCATGACATCCAAGATGTTCATGTCTTTCTTTCTTCAGTCGAAAAGAAATTAAGGTTTTAGAGGAAAACATTCCAGGGTTTTCTATATAGTGGACTTCAGTGGGGTTCACTGGGTGGAAGGTCCCAATTGCAGCTTCAGTGCAGCTTCAAAGCATTCTACACGATCTCAGACGAGGAATAAGGGTCTTATCTAGCAAAATGATCTGAAAAAAAAAAACTGATTAATTAAATCTACAAGTTAAGTTACTTTTTTTAAAGGATTAGTTCACTTCTGAATTAAAATATCCTCATAATTTTCTCCACCCCATGTCATCCAAGATGTTCATGTCTTTCTTTCTTCAGTCGAAAAGAAATTAAGGTTTTAGAGGAAAACATTCCAGGGTTTTTCTCTATTGTATTTTTCTTTCTCTTTGAGTAGAAGTTTAACGTTTTCGTAACATAATGCATAAAAAATACCATAATATATTGCAGATATTTAGGAAAAATGCTAAGTTCACATACTTGTTTCTCTGAAAACCAATGCTACAGCCATATATTCTACTTTGAAATGTGTGTTCTGTGTCGGAATGTATGTTTTTGTTTTGGTCTGTGTGATTTCACCCACTGCCAGTTTACTCAATAGTATTTTGACACCCTGGGTTGCCTGTTGGCAGTAAACACATCATACTGCAGCCATGGAAGCCAGTGAAAGAACTGGGTCAGAAATCGCAGGTTCTACTGACCTAAACAGCCTCGGCATCCATCTAAAAAAAACTCTATGACCAGAGGAATATGAAAATCAACTCATCAACTTACAGTGTAAGGCTCTTCAATTTCCATTGTCGATTGCACTTGTTCCTGTTGTATGCCCTCAAATTCTAATCTGAGTCTGAGGAGGAGGGTGCAGGAGAAAATAAACTCTCTCCAATATTTTGAATTTGGACTGCAGTTCCCATGTCAAACACTAGCTCTCAATATTACATACTGCACCTATAAGCAACTGCATTGCAACAATAGCCTAGAAACTACTTAGTAAACCTTTGCAATAAATAATGGGATCAAACATCATGCGGATGATTTTTATTTCCTACAAATGTGAGGCTCTACAGTAGATGTTCTGTTAACATGAAATAACAAGTGTTTTAATGTGTGAGAATGACTTTGACATGTGCAGCCAAGGTTTGGGATTAAGGTTGCATCTGGACTAGAAATCCACAGGCTTGGCGCTGACAAGACGACGAGGCTGAACCTTAATCGGAAAACTGACCTTCCTTTTCATCTGTCCCATTTCTCATTCCTTATTTGCTTTCTCCCTCTCTCGAGTAACCTTTAGCTTTCAGACGCTCTCTCGTCCTCTCTCATTTTCTTTCTCTTCTTTTCTTGTGTAACAGTAATGATTTCCTTCTCACAACACTGTCACAAAGTGCCATTTCTCTTCACCGTAAAGCCACCTATCAGAGGGACTGGATTATACTGACAGACAGCATCGTACCTCATTTGGCCCCTTTAGGGCTGCTTCTCACCAGGACTGTTGGTTTTCAGACTTAACACGTCTCATCTCATCATCGGCATCATTGGTTGTTTGTCAGTCACAGGTAATTAAAAGAACATTTGGAATTAAAGGGCTGAAATAATAATAATAATAATACATTTTATTTATGGGCACCTTACATGACACTAAATGACAACTTACATACAAATAAAACACATACAACAGTTAACAAGGAACAATAAAAGTCACAACCCAATCAGTTCAAGAAATCTCCTTGTCAAAACAATCAAAAGCAGACAATAGTAAACAACATTGCTTTTCTTTTAAAATTATATTTCTTGACAACTGCTGATGGACAGTGAAACAACTATAGCCATTTCCCAGACC
>NW_015506397.1:65421-112099 GCF_001515645.1 Sinocyclocheilus grahami
CATGTGATATTTCAGTTTTTCTTTTTTAATAAATCTGCAAAAATGTCAACAATTCTGTGTTTTTCTGTCAATATGGGGTGCTGTGTGTACATTAATAAGGAAAAAAAATTAACTTAAATGATTTTAGCAAATGGCTGCAATATAACAAAGAGTGAAAAATTTAAGGGGGTCTGAATACTTTCCGTACCCACTGTATATATCTTTTTTGAAGTTTGAAAGCTAAAGTCCTCATGGAAAATTTTGTATATTGAGTACATTTGTGACTCCTTTTGTGCACAAAAAAAAACAACTCCCAGGTTTTGAATAACCAGAGGGTGAATTAATGGTTACAAACTTTTCATTTTTGGGTGAAGTATCCCTTTAAATCATGGATTTGTTCCCCCCTCAAATACGGTGTTTGTGTGTGCTGTGCACTGGATGGCAGCTAGACTTTCTAAAGTTTAAAGAAAACCAAGTAAGTGTGTGTGTGTGTGTGTGTATGTTTATGTGGTTTATGAGGACACCAATTTGTATAGTAACATGGGTATGACATAGGTATTACAACGAGAAGGTGATTTATGAGGACATTTTCAGTGTCCCCGTAATTCAAAAGGCTTATAAATAATTCAGAATGAGTTTTTTTGAAAATCTAAAACTGCAGAAAGTTTCTTGTGAGGGGTAGGTTTAGGGGTAGGGTTGGTGTAGGGCAATAGAATATACGGTTTGTACAGTAGAAAACCCATTACGCCTATGGAGAGTCCCCGTAAACCATAAAAACAAACCTGTGTGTGTGTGTGTGTGTGTGTGTGTGTGTCATCCCTGGAAAGGCCCACAGGCTGATGACAGGGTATATCGGTGGACTAGAGGACAATCTGGTTTGTGTCACAACATCCAGACGCTATCTTGCCCAACGGAGACTAATTACTCAGCATGACAACATGTCTCCTGCCTTTCTCTCATCTTCCCTTTCTCCCAGAACGCACCTCCACTGGACAAACACTCACAGAAGGAAGGAAAGATAGTTTAATGACAGCCTGTTTCATTTGTCTATTCTCTTCAGTTTCACTGTCAATTCAACACTGCTGATTTCTTGAGCCTGCGTGACAGGATTGGGCAAAACTTAATAGTTATAAACTGACAATTCCTGAGTATGAATTCTCAAGGAAATGACAGAAAGAAGAACTTGCTGTACACATCAGTAAATTTTTTAGAGTAGTCTAACACAATTTTGCGATATTTGCTAATGTATTGTTTCACAAATGGTAAGACATATTTCTCTAATCAAACCTAAATAAAATAGCTATTTTCATTTTTATTTTTATTTATTTATGTTAATTTCAGGGGCGGTTTCTTCATTAGGGCGACGTACCACCAAAGTGTGAAAGGGAGGGATTTTTTTTTATATCACATTCAACCACAGTGTTATGCTAGCTGTCACTGTAGACTGTTTGTTCTGCCTCTGGATATATAGTCCAATCAGCATCAAGTCACATTATGTGGAGTACCGCCCCTTTTTGGGTGATTTCACTCTGGCTGAGAATCGGCCCGAGGTTTTTTTTTTTTTTTCAGACTGCTAAGCAAACTCTATGGCTGTGTCCCAATTCAAAGACTGCATCCTCTGCAGGGTCGCATTTGAAGGCCGATTGCATCTCCACGGCGCGACGAAGGCTTTCCCAATTCGAAGGCTCCTTAAAATGCAGCCTCCAAATGAGATCCAACAGATGTATCCTTCGTGGCCTACCGTACCCCAGAATTAATTGCGCGCCGGTGACGACAGCATTTATTTGAGAGAAGAAATTGCAGGATTACACTTTTAAATGTAAGCATTGTTTACTACTTATGCGAATAATTTATGTAATGATACAGATGTAAAAAATAAAGAAAACAATTGTTGACTGATATCTTACCAAGATGCGATTTTATATAGTTGATACTCTTAATTATGTGCATAAATAGAACATGGTGAACATATTTAGACAGGTTTTGAACCCTGTTTTCTTTTTAATATAATTTATAAAACATATCCCCTAAAAACGTTACTGCCACTCATTAACGGCAGCTGTCACAGTTGCTAGGCGACAAGAACAGTCCTCCGTAGGCTAGACCGTGCCATTCAACAGTTTTGATGTATGACTATTGTAATGGAGGTACAGATGATTACAGTTACATAAAGGAGTCGCACATTATTAAACACACGTGAGTCCGTTATTATTAGTGTGCAACACTAAACAGACAGTGGCGTGTATGTGCACTCTTTGATAGCTTTTTGCACGAGCACATTTCAGTATGGTCGCATGTCTGGCAAGTGTTTTATAATGGACACTCGCTGAAGTAGAATGTTTTTATTTGCAATGGTCAGTGGTCTTTATATGCATATGGACGTCAACACTCACTCTGACAGAAGAACTGTTCACTGGTGATGTCGAGCTGCCTTCAGATCTCCACAATCGTCAAATTCAGAATGTTTTTTATTTGCTTTTTTTTGCTCCGTTTAATAATTCAAATCCGATATAAACTATGTAATCAAAAAGACAAAAATCCCTTACACAATCCCCATGCATGACTATCTGAGCAAATCTAAGAGGTATCATATAATTTATATTTATTTGAAACGCATACCATACTAAATAGTAAAGTACTGAGCATGCAAATAATCTCTCCACTCAACATCTTCAACATGAATGGAATTTAGATGAAGGTCTCTCATGCCACCATCACTGGAGTGTCATCAGGGAACAAAATGTTTCCATTAACCTTTTCAGCGGCATTTAAAAGCCATGAAAGGACATCGGACAACACAGTATTGTCAATGACAGACCATATACGAGTCCCGGCTGGCAGACACATCGTTCTCGAGAGCTAATCCAAACAGCCATGCCCTTGCCAGCTACAAATGAATTACTGAGAATTTGTTTCTAATCGAGCAAAATCCCAAGATTGGCACGAATTACGATGATTATGAGGAAAACTAAGCAGCACTATTAGGAATGACATTTGAGTTGGGCGTTAATTTTCTAATAACATGCCTGAATAGCCGTTATGTTAGACGCCTTAGGATAAACACCAGATGTCCAGACAGATGAGAAACCTTGGGAAGGGATCACAGAATATCCATGGAAAGAAGTGCTCTCCCACACACACAAACACTTTGGATTTAATTGATGCTACAGGAGAGGATAGCAGATCTTTAAGGGGGGTTTGAGTAGCAACAAAAGGCCTTTAATCACAGCACTGGAATAGCGACTGAAGAGCCTCAAAAGCTGTCGATAAGAGAGAAAATCGTGGAAAACAAACCCTCAGCACTCACTCATGTGTGAAATCAAATTATATCGGACTCCCATGATGTGTATCGGAACGCAAGGGAAGTGCAAAAAGAAGTATTATAGAATATCACGGACCGCGGATGCCGCATGGCGAGAGCTGATATTTACCAGCAACAGAATGAGGGGAAAACATGAAGCATAAATAGCAAAAATATATTTGTGGATATTCAGGAGACGTGTTTGCATAGAGACCTTCCATATGGTGATGTAAAAATCAAATATGCACAACGCAGGTGGGTTTGCTGCTCACACACGCACACCTCTTACCCCCTGAACTCACGATGCCCACTCAGAATTCCCATGATGCCTTGCAGCGGTAAACATGTAATGCTGTGTCGAGTGATGGAGTCAGAAAGGTCATGTGGCAGCGCCTACAATCAACCAGACGGTACCTTCACAGCTCTCACTGGCTACAGCTCATAAATATGAAGGGGACTGACATTTCTAAATTAAACATCACGAGGAAATCTGTCAACACTGCATTCACACGCAATGGGAGACCATCTGAACACCGCTGTCTGAGTAATTAAGTTGTTATAACAACTTTTCATTGCTAGATTTGGATTTCGCGCGAAAATGTACTGCACTGAAAAGTATGCGTGGTTTGAAAATAGATGGAGCTTGTCCCAAATTTCTTCCCTAAAAAATAAATGCAGGGGGCCTGCAAGGATTTTTGGTGGCATTCTCGTGCTTTTGAAGTTATTAGTTAGTTTTGATCATTAACTGTGAGTGACTGTTGAGCACACTAGTTTCAGGAAATGCAAACGAACATTTTAGACCATGTAAAAAATATAATAATAATAATAATAATAATAGTAATAAAAAGATAAAAACAAAAAGCTTTCATCCTGGGCAAAACATCCATCAAAACACAAAGAGACAGATAAATCAAATGACGTGAACAATGACACACTTCAAAAGAAATAAGAAGATAAAACAACACAGAAACTTGTACAGAAGGGACTTATGGATTCGATGAACTCTGATTTTACGATGTCCTGGGTAGACTAACTTCAAATAAAAAGATAATTCACTCTAAAAAAATATATGATAAATCATCCCATGATCATTAAATGACAATAAACAAATGAAGGGATGATTAAATAAATAAATATTACTACTAGTACCTATATATAGGCGATAATTATGTAACAGTCATTTAAACTCATTGGATCTTATTCAAGGAGCAGGAACAAAACTACATTTCTGTGTACATTGTACATGAAGCCATACTTCCATAAATCACATTGTGCAATTTAGTGGCACGATTTATAGAGAAATTGCTTTAAGAATGATTTACTCTTAAATTTGTTTACTCCTTCTGCTCATGAATAAGGCCTATTGTTGTTTAAACTAAAGTCAGCACCAGTATAATAAGAAACAAACATATACCTGGCTAACATTGATTTATTCTTTTCAGACATAATATATTGAAAACAACACAGCACACTTTCAAAAAAGCATATTTCATCATGCTAATAGCTGCCACTTCAGAAGACTCCCTGATCTATCTGAAATATCTGCTGATATGCTTCTGGTGATTCTAATTGACTGCCAGTTAATAGGCACAATAAATGAATCAATATTTGATTAATGAATGTCTGGAGAGCTGTAGATCATCTGCTCAGACTTGAAACTGTCCAAAAACACAGTAAAAATCAAACACCAATCTCTCTGGACTCTAGCATGACTGTTAATTGTGAATAATTGTCCCAGCAGGCTTCTCGAGTGTGTGTGTGTGTGTGTGTGTGTGTGTGTGTGTGTGTGTGAATGTGTGTACTGGTTTATATATCCTGGTGGGGACTTAAACCTGACTACACACAGACTCATGGGGACCTAAATTGTGGTCCCCACGGATAAATCATACAGAATGAAGTTTTTTGAAAATCTAAAAATGCAGAAAGTTTCCTGTGAGGGGTAGGTTTAGGGGTAGGGTTGGTGTAGGGCAATAGAATATACGGTCTGTACAGTATAAAAACCATTATGCCTATGGAGAGTCCCCACAAGGATAGCTGACCAGACATGTGTGTGTGTGTGTGTGTGTGTGTGCATGTTTATGTGGTTTATGAGGACACAAATTTGTATAATAACATAGGTATGACATAGGTATTACAACGAGAAGGTGATTTATGAGGAAATTGTCAGTGTCCCCGTAATTCAAAAGGCTTATAAATAATTCAGAATGACTTTTTTTGAAAATCTAAAACTGCAGAAAGTCTCCTGTGAGGGGTAGGTTTAGGGGTAGGGTTGGTGTAGGGCAATAGAAAATACGGTCTGTACAGTAGAAAACCCATTACGCCTATGGAGAGTCCCCATAAACCATAAAAACAAACCTGTGTGTGTGTGTGTTTCTGGTGTGGGTGGTTTGTTGGTGTCAGTCTCAATAAGCCACTTACATTCTCAAAGCTCATTTCTCTCTGGGGATGGTTTTAATATTCCTCATTCAATCTTTGCCCTCTGCGCCGAGCACAACAGGAATAATACACTTTTATTCTGTTGTTTAAGTATAGAGAGGCATAACAAAATAAAGGTGTGTTTATGTGACTTATGGCAAGGAACAAAATGAGCAAATGTCTGTTTGCCAAGATGTGACAAACATGTGCAACATGGATCTGAAAGTGCCCCAGTGTCTATGAGATCATAAACAGCTACAGAACATTGTAATTTTAACTGTTAATAAAAATGTATGTATTTAATAATGACCCCTGATATGCAAGCATTATAGCTTATAATAATAATAATAAGCAATAATAATAATAATAATAATAATAATTAAGTCATTGACTGACAGGGCATCAAGGTTCGGGCATGGCATAAATCATGAAAACTGTTTTCAGCATAGAAACAAATCCAGCATCTGTGATAGTGTGAGAGAGGGCTTTGACTCAAATCTGAGCTGTCAGAATGGCAATGACTACATTTAAGGGATGTTGTTTACTTATTAAGTGCCATTGATTTTCTAGTCACAATCACATGCTGCAGGCTATTTGGATTACATTCACTTCATTTATTCTGTCTCTCTCCATCTCCATTCAAGGATTTGTTGTGACCTTGCTCTTTGCATGCGTGTCACTTTTCAGAACGAGCGTACCGAACAGACATCGATCTCCAATCTGCAGAACAACATCCACACAAACAGAATTGTCGTTCAGAAGCGAGTTAACTTGCAGTAATGAGCATTTAAAGCTTAACTGTAAGAATATTCTACACAGTACACAGATCATTCCTGTTATGCAGAACATTTGGAAGTCGGGAGGAAAAAAACAACAACAATACTTGGCTCAACAAGCATGGGACATCAAGATGAATTTATCACCTAAATAATAAAATGTTTTATCTCCATGGGAATTTTATAATGAATATACTTAAGAAGTTATACTTAGACATTTGAGAACCACTGCTCTGTAGTAATAATGAATCATTAGAAATCTACATGCTATGTGTTACTCAGTAGTTTTTTATTTAATTTTATTTTTTTTGCAAAAAGTCAAGTGTATCAGTAAATCTTGAGGGAGGTTGTGAATCACATTCCTCCAACCTCAGCCTCTCTCTGAGCCGCAGGATCTCTGCTGGATCTCCACTCGAAATGAAGGCTTTGCTATTGTGCAGTCTCATCTCAAGGTCTTATGTGAGGAGTCATAGTGTCTCTAAAACATATATTCTCACCCATTTATCAGCTTAGCTAATAATCTAACAAACCAGCAATCTACAGAATCAGCAAAATGCACATAGAATGTAAATGTGTTGGTCATTAAAAGCCATTAAACCTGCATCGGAGCTGCTGTAAGCGAGTTTTGTGCTACTAATAGCACCAAACGGAACTGCAAAAATAATAGGCTCCAAACAGTTAAGTGTGAACACTTCCCCAAAGTCTTACATTATTTAGACAAACAGGTATTTCTTATGCCGCTGGTTGAGGTTGGCAGAGGGCTGTGGTCAGTTTTTCTTGCTATTTCATACAGCAGTACAACACATCCATATCATGACCCACGTGAACAGAAATGCCCTATCAAGTAGTCAGACGCTCGCATGCATGTTCACAGTACTTCTTTATGGAGGGACATAACAGAAATTTAAATAATAGCTATAAATTAGCTATACGATATATCAAAATAAAATCTAAATATATAGACCTAGTGATACATTTTAATGTAAACAAGTAATAGTGGGGTTCATTTTTAAATGTCTTTATATACTAATCTACATTTTGTAGTAGTAGTAGTAGTAGTAGTAATAATAATAATAATAAATTAAAGCATAAATAAAATACAGTCAAGTAAAAAAAAAAAAAATCAACCTGGGTTTATTTGGGGGAAAAAAAAATATCCCAAATGAATATGAATCTGGCAATGTTTTTTTGTTCGTTCGCACATTTTAGCCATTTTTGTATTGGTTATGTTATTATTATTATTATTATTCAGGGTTCTCACTCTCTAGAGCTGGAATAGTCATATAAATATGAAGTTGTATTTAGTGTAAACTTGACTAATTGAGAACTGTTATGCTAATCAAGGATCATTCATTTATTCAAAAACATCATTTTTTTTCAAACTATAGTAGTTATATTTTGCAACCTACTGTAAGCTCATTGTGCCTCTACCTACATTTGTACAAAATGTGAAATGAAACATGACTCGCAATAAAAGAGCACAAATACTTATATAAGCAGCTAACATGGCTAGAATGATTCAGCAAACATATTTTTTAATCCTACGTTTGCTGATAGGTTTAGTGTAGATGGTGCGTTATTTTCAAATGTGAAAGATAACCTTATAGCATCATTCGCGGATTTAATTTCCAAACTGCCACAAGACGTGCAACAACCAACGTGAATAAAACATTTTAAGATTCACATTTCGTCATACTACACTATGGAAGCCCGTTTCCGCCACTGAATAAAAAATAAAACAAGGTAATTGCGACTTTTTATCTCACAATTGTGCCTTTATAACACACAATTGCAAGTTATAAAGTCAGAATTGCGAGTTTATATCTCACAATTCTGACTTCATAACTCGCAATTGCGAGTTATGAAGTCAGAATTGTGAGATATAAACTCCCAATTATTACTTTTTTTTTGAGAAAAAAGTCAGAATTGCGAGATATAAGTTTATATTTATGACTTTTTTTTTTTCTCACAATTGCGAGTTCATATCTCGTGATTATCATGATATAAACTCGCAATTGCGAGTTATGAAGTCAGAATTGTGAGATATAAACTCCCAATTATTACTTTTTTTTTGAGAAAAAAGTCAGAATTGCGAGTTTATATCTCACAATTCTGACTTTATAACTCGCAATTTTGACTTTATAACTCGCAATTGCAAGTTTATATCACGATAATCACGAGATATGAACTCGCAGTTGTAAAAAAGTCAGAATTGCGAGTTTATATCGCACAATTCTGAGAAAAAAATTCTGAATTGTGAGATAAAAAGTTGCAATTATCTTGTTTTATTTGTTATTTAGTGGCAGAAACGGGCTTCCATACTACACTGTGAAAGTTATACTCTAATGAAAACATATGAGCTACTGACAACTACTAGCGATACTACTTTTAGCAGCTAGCAAAATAAGATTGTGTTTACCGGTCGAATTTGATTAGACTCTCCTTGTGATTCTCTTGCCCTAAACATCCCTTCCCTCACAACCTCACATACCTCCGTCTTCAGCGACACAAGAGACACCTCCACTTTTAGATTACATTCTTTATTAGCTAATTTACTCTGTCAGCTGGTGATAGCGACATGCAATCTGATAGCAGCTAATTAGCATGCTAATTCATGGGACTGTATTGACGGAGGGATTGAGTTGGTTTGTGGCACTATCACCTGTTCAATACACCTGCCAGAGAGACACACTAGCCAAAAGTTCGGCGTCCTCGCTTCTCCTCCTTCTCCCGGTTTTCACACCAATCAATTCAACACGTCAGTCACAGCACCAAGAGTCATTTCAGTTTGCTGTTTGGGTTTTTTAGCCACTGAATAGTATATTTTAAGCTTCATTTTCAGGTATGACACCCTCTCCGCTGAAGCACTTCAATCGGTGTCGTATCTGATTATTGTGGCCAGACTTGTGAAGAAATAAAAACGCAGTAGCCTACAATGCTGCCCTCTATGGAAGCAATTTCTGCCACTGAATTAAAAAAAAAAAAGGTAATTGCGACTTTTATCTCACGGTTCTGAATTTTTCTCAGAACAGCATGATATAAACTCAACATTGCGAGTTATAAAGTCATAATTGCGGGATATCATTTTTTAAAATAATATTTTTACTCACAATTGTGAGTTTACATCTCACAATTTTGACTTTTTTTCTCAGAATTGTGAGCTATAAAATCGCAATTGCGAATTATAAAGTCAGAATTGCGAGATATAAACTTGCAATTCTGAGAGAAAAGTCACAATTGCGAGTTTACATCTAGCAGTTCTAACTTAATTTTTTTAGAATTGCGATTTTATGTCTCACAATTCTGACTGTATAATGCACAATTGCAACTTTCCGTCAAAAAACGAGTTTATCATGCAGAGATTCTGAGAAAAAAAAGTCAGAATTGTAAAATAAAAAGTCACAATTACCTTTTTTTATTATTTTTATTCAGTGGCAGAAACAAGCTTCCACAGCCATCCACTGCAAAACACCAACCTCTTTTATTCATCTAGCAAAGCTTCGGGAGTCAGTCAATGACACTGACACATATCATTGATGCTCTGAAAAGAGCATAGTAAAAACAATACAAAAAAGACACACCACAAACAAAAGAAAAAAAAATCAGGTGTTGAAAATTAATCAAAACAGACACGTACACATGGGATGGATGCCCAGAACAAAGCAGAACTCTTTAGTGAGGGATTGGACAAAATAAAAGTCCAGCGGTGCCCTTGGTGAGGGTGGAGATTAGCACCACATCCCCACTGTGAAATCATTAGCCAAAGTTGTGTTGGACTGGCCTTGGGCAGGAAGAGAGGCCCCTATTTCTGCTAAAGCAGAACCAGAGGGGGGCAGTAGGGGAGTTAATTGGCATCGGCTGATGCCCTGATTAACATGCCTGGCTCTGGGGTGGCGGCCAGGGTGGGCAGGATTATGCTGACAGGCACCACACTGGCGCTAAAGGCATGTCAGGGCAGGTGTCGGAAACGGTAAGGGCTGGGAAGAGATTTCACTCAGCGTGGAAGAGACTTCGGCGAGGACCCCATAAAGGGGCGGGGGAATGACACACCGGCTAACACCCATTTCAAGTTCTCTGTGTTCTCCATGCTCCCATCGAAATATAACATTTCATTAATCTTACATTAAGAAGTAAAATGTTAGGGTTATGATGTATGTTTATGGATGTATGTAACCATACCATACCATGGCAATACAATAGATAGATAGATAGACAGTCTTCGCCAGTATCCTTTACCACTAGGCATTACTCATTTGTCAGCATGACGTTTTTAATCATTTGAGATATAATAAAATGTATTATGATCACTTATTATTTTACCACAGGGGTATCCGTCACCCCCAAATAAAATTAGTGGTCAACCAGTATGAGTTACTCAGTTACTAATTCTTAAACTAGGTCTATTATCCCCAATCCTTAATTTGTGCCCACGAAGGACCAAAAGCACAAGTTTTATCATTGCTGCCTCTAAAAAGTTCTACTTCATTTCAATCACTTCACAATAAGTTTAGAATGTGTTGTTCATTAAATCTTATACAGCATATCATTTATCATTTGGATATATTTTAGAGTAATTCTGGTGGTATCACTCAGTTTCAGCGTGCTTTGTAATAAATCACACATTATAACTGAGAACAACATTAATAACCCATTATGAAAGACATATTTTTGAGTACACATATTTCTGTGCAGTTAAAGCATTATGTTTTGATTTCAATAAAATAAACATTTAGGCATAAATTAATTGTGTTTTGCCAAGTAACCAATTAAAATATTTGAGGACATGAATATTGTCTTATAATCTGATTAAAACACACACACACACACACACACACACACACAAATAAATGTTTTTAGCAGTTGCACTGTAGTATTGAGTAAGTCACACATAACAGAAAAAAAACAGTTTCCTGGCAGTTACCCACATGAAAAAGTACTACAGTATTACCATTTGATAGCGTCAATGTACCATGGTACCACCACAATACTTAACCAGCTCAATAGGCCGGCTGCTAGAATGATTGGAGGAAAATCTCCTCTGTTCTTTGCTAAACTTTAATCTAAATGTGCCCTAAAATGAAGCACTTTTGGTAGAGATAATACCTTCCCCATTATGAAGTCCTAATTGCAGGTTGGCTACATATGAGCAGTGCGATTAGGCAGTGGATCTGATAACAGCTCCGGCACCTTCATGCCTCTCTGCGCATAGCACTTAAAACTCTCCTTAAGTGGCCAGACCTTCGGCTCTCCTGCCACTCAGGTTTAAACAATTAATCATCTTTAATTAAACCATTTCAGGAGGAAAATTAGTATGGGAGTAATAGGAGTAACAGTCAGGAAAGGAGACTCATTATTTGCTTATTTGTACAAAAAACAAAAGTGTATAAAGGAAAAAAAAGCACAGAGTGCCTTTTTTGCTCATTGATAATAATGCTTGGCTAGAGTTTCTTTTGGATGCCGTCTCGCATCTTCAAAGCTCTTTCCGTGTGCTAACACAAGTGACCCACAGGTTTATAAATGCCTCTGAGCCAGAGCTATCATCTCAGAACAAAGCCGAGCCGGAGAAGTGCTGCGCTTGGCAGAAGGGATGTCAAAAGTCAGGTTTTAGAATACTTCCTCCTGTCCACCGCAGGTGTTTTTTGTGGAGAAGGATAATGCAGCTCATTTTTGTAGGCTTTCTCCGCCTCATTTAAATAAATCAGAATCAGCTCCAGCACTCTTTAAAACTTGACCTATACGATTTCTCTCCTTCAGCACATGCGGATTTTAGACATTAACATATTCATGAATTTAACTGGCAATTATCTTGTGGGTAAGGTCCTCATAGTGCAATTAATCTTAAGTACTAGCTTTTGGGATTAAAAGGTGGTGGAGTAAAATAGGTGAGAGCATAAATTATAACCAAATCTCTTCATCAAGTCAACTGCAAAACATTCTTCATTCTTGACGGAATCAGCGTTTTTGAACAAATCGTTTGAGAGAATGATTCTATTATATATACAGTTTTGTTGCTGAATGAGTGAGCTTTTTTTTTTAAAGAATTGGTTGACTGAATAATTCAATGACTCAGTCATAAAGACAGTTTGTATGTCACAAATCGCATACTGAGTAGGCACAGCAACTGATAAAGAATGATCCTTACGACAGTTAAAAAAAGTGTTATAAAAAGTATTAATGTGTATAATGTGGGCTTTGCATGTGACTGAAAGTGAAAGTGAGTGATGTGATGGCCAATTATGGTAATGCATACTCTGAATTTGTGCTTTGCATTTAACCCATACAAGTGCACACACACAGCAGTGAGTAGTGAACACACACCCGGAGCAGTGGGCAGTCATTTGCTGCAGCACCCGTAGAGCAATTGTAGGTTGGGTGCCTTTCACAAGGGCACCTCAGCCATGGGTATTGAAGGTGGAAGAGAGTGCAACCCACGACCTTCGGGTTACAAGTCTGACTCTCTTAACCATTAGGCATCAACTGCCCCCTAAACTACCCCATTCACAATAATCATGCTGGGATAGTAAACTGGACGCTCAAGGAATCTCGCTGGAAGTAGTAGGTTTTTCGTTGACTGTTTTATGAATTTGGACATGCTACTTTCACATGCTGTTTTTCGTCTACGACATAGTTGGGAAGTTCGGATGCAGCCATTTTTAAATGAATCAGCTTCAATGAATGAATCATTTCAATGACTCACTCAAAAAGACAATCAGTCCCTGTCAGTGGTTGAATTGTAAAAAAATTCAGGGGGGATGGTGTCGTCAATTTCTTTGGTGGGGCGGGGTCCTGTAGCTAATTTTACAAAATGATTACACAATTTGTCTCATTTTTAAACAGATTTTTATTTCAGGAAAAATTTGCTTTATTAAATGAATTATTATTTATAAGCTGTTTTCCTTCTGGGGCCTGAAATGGAGGAACTTTGGTCAATATTGATAAATTATATTTTGCTGAATCTGTTTTTGTGCTGGCACCTTAAAAAACTGACAATAAAACCGCCAGTAGGTGGCAGCAAGTCCCCGTTTTAATAAATTATCTATTGAATCATTCAAATCAAATGATTCATTCAAAACGGCTGATTCAATTTGAAACTAAACAAGTGAGTCCATCAGAATGGACCGTTCAATCACTGGCTCACTCGATTAGTTCAAAAACAGATTAATTCAAGGAATGAAGCACCGTGTTGCTCTGCACTGTTGTATAAAATTAATAGGAAATTTGTGCTCGCGCACACATGCTGATATTCAGGAAAGTACGTTTGACATAATACAAAATATTAATAATATAAAGGGGATGGAACGTGGGGATGGTGGTTTAACAGATGCGATGCTTTTGGTAATTTTTTTTCAACCAGGGGGATCCCCCCGCACCCCCCCTCAATTCGATCTTTGGACCCTCTCCCAAATCGCCTCTTAAACCCTTGTGGTATTCCTCTGAGTCCACACTTTCGTGATGTAATGGCGCTTTGACTGTTGGGTAAGTCTGCTGCGGAGCTCACCTCAGTGTGGGCTCGGCAGAAGTATACCTCGAGGGCGCATAGCAGCCGCAAAGGGGCTGCTCGCGAACACCTATCTGAAAGTTAAAATGACAAATGTCATACCCTACAGTCTCGTGGACTTATCAGACATCTGCACACGGAGGACTTTGTAAGTCTGCAAGTCTGTAATGGCACATAGAGTGTGCCATTTGGTACTTGTAGCCACCTACTGGTGTAACCATTTAACCTGCACAAAAGACTCATAACCACCACTAATTCACAGATTGAATTGGAATCACAGATTGTATGGAACACGGTTATACAGGTCAGTGAGACAAAAAGTGAAAAGTCCAAGTGCTGTTGGACTGTTACATCAGCATTCTCGGAAAGTTGCGCGACCAGCTTTGAGGACAGGAACTAACTGTTCTATATATAAACAATATAATGCAAGAGGCTTTTGAATCAGCTTTCTGTTTAAATATAGCCAGTGCCTCCTACCCTACTTGAATTATTTGATTTCAAGAGGGGCGCTAGGCTTCGTTTGCATGCTCTCTGTATAATTGAGCCACATGAGTATAGATTTTTAGAACAGTGTTGAGTTACAGATCTACGTGTATGCTACATAGCATATTTTTGACGATTTTAGTATTTTCTGTGATTTCTACTCCCAAAACTACTCCCATGCCAGTAGGGACACACTATTGCAATTTGAAATATTATACATATCTTTGTATAAAAATTTAAAAAAAATGAATAAAAATGACTTGTCAAACATGAAAGGGATCATAAGGACCCATGGAAAAAATATATAAAGGAAAAAAAAGCACAGAGTGCCTTTTTTGCTCATTGATAATAATGCTTGGCTAGAGTTTCTTTTGGATGCCGTCTCGCATCTTCAAAGCTCTTTCCGTGTGCTAACACAAGTGACCCACAGGTTTATAAATGCCTCTGAGCCAGAGCTATCATCTCAGAACAAAGCCGAGCCGGAGAAGTGCTGCGCTTGGCAGAAGGGATGTCAAAAGTCAGGTTTTAGAATACTTCCTCCTGTCCACCGCAGGTGTTTTTTGTGGAGAAGGATAATGCAGCTCATTTTTGTAGGCTTTCTCCGCCTCATTTAAATAAATCAGAATCAGCTCCAGCACTCTTTAAAACTTGACCTATACGATTTCTCTCCTTCAGCATATGCGGATTTTACACATTAACATATTCATGAATTTAACTGGCAATTATCTTGTGGGTAAGGTCCTCATAGTGCAATTAATCTTAAGTACTAGCTTTTGGGATTAAAAGGTGGTGGAGTAAAATAGGTGAGAGCATAAATTATAACCAAATCTCTTCATCAAGTCAACTGCAAAACATTCTTCATTCTTGACGGAATCAGCGTTTTTGAACAAATCGTTTGAGAGAATGATTCTATTATATATACAGTTTTGTTGCTGAATGAGTGAGCTTTTTTTTTTAAAGAATTGGTTGACTGAATAATTCAATACAGTTTCCTGGCAGTTACCCACATGAAAAAGTACTACAGTATTACCATTTGATAGCGTCAATGTACCATGGTACCACCACAATACTTAACCAGCTCAATAGGCCGGCTGCTAGAATGATTGGAGGAAAATCTCCTCTGTTCTTTGCAAAACTTTAATCTAAATGTGCCCTAAAATGAAGCACTTTTGGTAGAGATAATACCTTCCCCATTATGAAGTCCTAATTGCAGGTTGGCTACATATGAGCAGTGCGATTAGGCAGTGGATCTGATAACAGCTCCGGCACCTTCATGCCTCTCTGCGCATAGCACTTAAAACTCTCCTTAAGTGGCCAGACCTTCGGCTCTCCTGCCACTCAGGTTTAAACAATTAATCATCTTTAATTAAACCATTTCAGGAGGAAAATTAGTATGGGAGTAATAGGAGTAACAGTCAGGAAAGGAGACTCATTATTTGCTTATTTGTACAAAAAACAAAAGTGTATAAAGGAAAAAAAAGCACAGAGTGCCTTTTTTGCTCATTGATAATAATGCTTGGCTAGAGTTTCTTTTGGATGCCGTCTCGCATCTTCAAAGCTCTTTCCGTGTGCTAACACAAGTGACCCACAGGTTTATAAATGCCTCTGAGCCAGAGCTATCATCCCAGAACAAAGCCGAGCCGGAGAAGTGCTGCGCTTGGCAGAAGGGATGTCAAAAGTCAGGTTTTAGAATACTTCCTCCTGTCCACCGCAGGTGTTTTTTTGTGAAGAAGGATAATGCAGCTCATTTTTGTAGGCTTCCTCCGCCTCATTTAAATAAATCAGAATCAGCTCCAGCACTCTTTAAAACTTGACCTATACGATTTCTCTCCTTCAGCACATGCGGATTTTAGACATTAACATATTCATGAATTTAACTGGCAATTATCTTGTGGGTAAGGTCCTCATAGTGCAATTAATCTTAAGTACTAGCTTTTGGGATTAAAAGGTGGTGGAGTAAAATAGGTGAGAGAATAAATTATAACCAAATCTCTTCATCAAGTCAACTGCAAAACATTCTTCATTCTTGACGGAATCAGCGTTTTTGAACAAATCGTTTGAGAGAATGATTCTATTATATATACAGTTTTGTTGCTGAATGAGTGAGCTTTTTTTTTTAAAGAATTGGTTGACTGAATAATTCAATGACTCAGTCATAAAGACAGTTTGTATGTCACAAATCGCATACTGAGTAGGCACAGCAACTGATAAAGAATGATCCTTACGACAGTTAAAAAAAGTGTTATAAAAAGTATTAATGTGTATAATGTGGGCTTTGCATGTGACTGAAAGTGAAAGTGAGTGATGTGATGGCCAATTATGGTAATGCATACTCTGAATTTGTGCTTTGCATTTAACCCATACAAGTGCACACACACAGCAGTGAGTAGTGAACACACACCCGGAGCAGTGGGCAGTCATTTGCTGCAGCACCCGTAGAGCAATTGTAGGTTGGGTGCCTTTCACAAGGGCACCTCAGCCATGGGTATTGAAGGTGGAAGAGAGTGCAACCCACGACCTTCGGGTTACAAGTCTGACTCTCTTAACCATTAGGCATCAACTGCCCCCTAAACTACCCCATTCACAATAATCATGCTGGGATAGTAAACTGGACGCTCAAGGAATCTCGCTGGAAGTAGTAGGTTTTTCGTTGACTGTTTTATGAATTTGGACATGCTACTTTCACATGCTGTTTTTCGTCTACGACATAGTTGGGAAGTTCGGATGCAGCCATTTTTAAATGAATCAGCTTCAATGAATGAATCATTTCAATGACTCACTCAAAAAGACAATCAGTCCCTGTCAGTGGTTGAATTGTAAAAAAATTCAGGGGGGATGGTGTCGTCAATTTCTTTGGTGGGGCGGGGTCCTGTAGCTAATTTTACAAAATGATTACACAATTTGTCTCATTTTTAAACAGATTTTTATTTCAGGAAAAATTTGCTTTATTAAATGAATTATTATTTATAAGCTGTTTTCCTTCTGGGGCCTGAAATGGAGGAACTTTGGTCAATATTGATAAATTATATTTTGCTGAATCTGTTTTTGTGCTGGCACCTTAAAAAACTGACAATAAAACCGCCAGTAGGTGGCAGCAAGTCCCCGTTTTAATAAATTATCTATTGAATCATTCAAATCAAATGATTCATTCAAAACGGCTGATTCAATTTGAAACTAAACAAGTGAGTCCATCAGAATGGACCGTTCAATCACTGGCTCACTCGATTAGTTCAAAAACAGATTAATTCAAGGAATGAAGCACCGTGTTGCTCTGCACTGTTGTATAAAATTAATAGGAAATTTGTGCTCGCGCACACATGCTGATATTCAGGAAAGTACGTTTGACATAATACAAAATATTAATAATATAAAGGGGATGGAACGTGGGGATGGTGGTTTAACAGATGCGATGCTTTTGGTAATTTTTTTTCAACCAGGGGGATCCCCCCGCACCCCCCCTCAATTCGAGCTTTGGACCCTTTCCCAAATCGCATCTTAAACCCTTGTGGTATTCCTCTGAGTCCACACTTTCGTGATGTAATGGCGCTTTGACTGTTGGGTAAGTCTGCTGCGGAGCTCACCTCAGTGTGGGCTCGGCAGAAGTATACCTCGAGGGCGCATAGCAGCCGCAAAGGGGCTGCTCGCGAACACCTATCTGAAAGTTAAAATGACAAATGTCATACCCTACAGTCTCGTGGACTTATCAGACATCTGCACAAGGAGGACTTTGTAAGTCTGCAAGTCTGTAATGGCACATAGAGTGTGCCATTTGGTACTTGTAGCCACCTACTGGTGTAACCATTTAACCTGCACAAAAGACTCATAACCACCACTAATTCACAGATTGAATTGGAATCACAGATTGTATGGAACACGGTTATACAGGTCAGTGAGACAAAAAGTGAAAAGTCCAAGTGCTGTTGGACTGTTACATCAGCATTCTCGGAAAGTTGCGCGACCAGCTTTGAGGACAGGAACTAACTGTTCTATATATAAACAATATAATGCAAGAGGCTTTTGAATCAGCTTTCTGTTTAAATATAGCCAGTGCCTCCTACCCTACTTGAATTATTTGATTTCAAGAGGGGCGCTAGGCTTCGTTTGCATGCTCTCTGTATAATTGAGCCACATGAGTATAGATTTTTAGAACAGTGTTGAGTTACAGATCTACGTGTATGCTACATAGCATATTTTTGACGATTTTAGTATTTTCTGTGATTTCTACTCCCAAAACTACTCCCATGCCAGTAGGGACACACTATTGCAATTTGAAATATTATACATATCTTTGTATAAAAATGTTTAAAAAATGAATAAAAATGACTTGTCAAACATGAAAGGGATCATAAGGACCCATGGAAAAAAAATATAAATATTTCAGCAGTTCCCTGTAGAAATTAAGAGGTGGATATGCTCATACGTGACCGCAGAAGATCCCACCGGACTCCATAAACAAACCCACCTGCTCAGTTCATTATACATTCATGCCAAAAGTCAAAGTATCTCATATCAGAAGAAAAAAAAAATAACTAGGGATTTTAAAGAGAAACAGCCGGGCGACTTTGTGTCTTGGGCCGTGGAGTTTTCTGGAATCAAATTACAGTTCCGCGTCCGGCACCGCAGGGAACGTCCGCTGCTGGATGCATCACGCACCACTCCCCAGGCAGATCTACGGGCAGTGGACACAGCTGAGGAAAATGAAAAATGATTTCTGCGAAAGGTTAGCTGCCATCATCCTCTCGGCCCATCTCTGCTGGCGCCTGTCACTCTCCATACACCGGCTAACCTGATTCACAGCAAATAAAGATAGAACATATTCTGTCTGCTTTGGACAGACTGTACTAGAGGTAAAATCTAGAGGTAGATCGAGGAAGGCAAACTATATTGTTTTAAAATGTTATTTATATAGTCCATGCCTTTCCTGCACCCTCATAAAATGTACAACATAAACTGCCTTTTATTTCTGTTACTAATTAAAGAGAAATACTTGATTTTTATATTAAGCCTCTTCCGATAAGCATGTTAAGTGGGAAAAATTGAACAAATCTAATTATCTTTAATAATTAGATTATTATTTTATAATATATTATATTATTTATTTAAAAAAAATAAAATAAATGACTGAGACTCACCCTCGTGTTGTTTGAAACCTGTATGACTTTCTATCTTCTGCATAAGACACAAATTAAAATCCTTCCTGAGACACAAAATAACATATTCTGTTATTAATTTCCTATAGTTTCGAAAGATTTTATTTTATATTCCTTAGAAGAACAAATCACGCAGCCGCAAAGGGGCTGCTCGCGAACACCTATCTGAAAGTTAAAATGACAAATGTCATACCCTACAGTCTCGTGGACTTATCAGACATCTGCACAAGGAGGACTTTGTAAGTCTGCAAGTCTGTAATGGCACATAGAGTGTGCCATTTGGTACTTGTAGCCACCTACTGGTGTAACCATTTAACCTGCACAAAAGACTCATAACCACCACTAATTCACAGATTGAATTGGAATCACAGATTGTATGGAACACGGTTATACAGGTCAGTGAGACAAAAAGTGAAAAGTCCAAGTGCTGTTGGACTGTTACATCAGCATTCTCGGAAAGTTGCGCGACCAGCTTTGAGGACAGGAACTAACTGTTCTATATATAAACAATATAATGCAAGAGGCTTTTGAATCAGCTTTCTGTTTAAATATAGCCAGTGCCTCCTACCCTACTTGAATTATTTGATTTCAAGAGGGGCGCTAGGCTTCGTTTGCATGCTCTCTGTATAATTGAGCCACATGAGTATAGATTTTTAGAACAGTGTTGAGTTACAGATCTACGTGTATGCTACATAGCATATTTTTGACGATTTTAGTATTTTCTGTGATTTCTACTCCCAAAACTACTCCCATGCCAGTAGGGACACACTATTGCAATTTGAAATATTATACATATCTTTGTATAAAAATTTAAAAAAAATGAATAAAAATGACTTGTCAAACATGAAAGGGATCATAAGGACCCATGGAAAAAATATATAAATATTTCAGCAGTTCCCTGTAGAAATTAAGAGGTGGATATGCTCATACGTGACCGCAGAAGATCCCACCGGACTCCATAAACAAACCCACCTGCTCAGTTCATTATACATTCATGCCAAAAGTCAAAGTATCTCATATCAGAAGAAAAAAAAAATAACTAGGGATTTTAAAGAGAAACAGCCGGGCGACTTTGTGTCTTGGGCCGTGGAGTTTTCTGGAATCAAATTACAGTTCCGCGTCCGGCACCGCAGGGAACGTCCGCTGCTGGATGCATCACGCACCACTCCCCAGGCAGATCTACGGGCAGTGGACACAGCTGAGGAAAATGAAAAATGATTTCTGCGAAAGGTTAGCTGCCATCATCCTCTCGGCCCATCTCTGCTGGCGCCTGTCACTCTCCATACACCGGCTAACCTGATTCACAGCAAATAAAGATAGAACATATTCTGTCTGCTTTGGACAGACTGTACTAGAGGTAAAATCTAGAGGTAGATCGAGGAAGGCAAACTATATTGTTTTAAAATGTTATTTATATAGTCCATGCCTTTCCTGCACCCTCATAAAATGTACAACATAAACTGCCTTTTATTTCTGTTACTAATTAAAGAGAAATACTTGATTTTTATATTAAGCCTCTTCCGATAAGCATGTTAAGTGGGAAAAATTGAACAAATCTAATTATCTTTAATAATTAGATTATTATTTTATAATATATTATATTATTTATTTAAAAAAAATAAAATAAATGACTGAGACTCACCCTCGTGTTGTTTGAAACCTGTATGACTTTCTATCTTCTGCATAAGACACAAATTAAAATCCTTCCTGAGACACAAAATAACATATTCTGTTATTAATTTCCTATAGTTACGAAATATTTTATTTTATATTCCTTAGAAGAACAAATCACACAGTTATTTTTTTTTTTTCATTTTTGGGTAAACTATTCCATTCAATCAGTAAATACACCACCAATAAATACACCACTCTGACTGATTCAGCCAGTAAATGAGTCATTAGACTGAGTCAGACTGACATTTTACTGAGTTGAAAACCAATGAAAGTATAGGAAAAATGGAAACGGTTATGAATTGAAACCAGTTCTCAGTCCCCAACTCTATGAACCTTATTGAATCACTCTATGGCTATTCTGACTCACCAGCATTGACTAGCATATTGTAAACTAGCCAGGAATTTCACACTCATTTAAGGTAGGTTATTATGTATTTATTTTTTCTTCAGCAGGGACATGTCATACATGGACATGTGCTAAATATGGTTCCTTTGTGAGCACTGCACATGTAGCATTCAAATTATATGTAAATCAGCTAAAATCAACACAGTGTTAACTTACTATGTAGATTACATGCTAGTGGTGAGTGCATGGGTCAAATGATGAACACATGCTAATGCACAGACACACTTAACTTGCAAAACTGCCGACACGCACACAGTCATGCATAAAAAAACGCATATGTAAAGCATTATACTGACCAAGTAACTAGTTTTCCACACTAAGTCATGATTTACAATGTGAAACTTATGAAAAAAAAAAACTCAAAAGCAGCTTTCAGACCTTTTTTTGCAGTCAATGCTGCAGTTTCCAGCATAATTAACTGCATCATCAAAACATGCTCAAACGATTATAAAAGACAAAATGTCTCTGTGTTCTCTGCAGACTGAGACAGATGCAAGACTCAAAGATGTTTAAGAAGAAAGACAGTAAGAGGAAAGTACAATAGACAAAGGGCAAAGTCAGAGAGCTGTAAAGAAAAAAACCCCGCAAATGCTAAAATCAATATATAGAGCTTTGCTCTGACGCTCGACTCCTCAAAATGACAGATACTCGGTCAGAAGCATTTCTCAGAATGGTCTGTTTTTGTCTGTTACTTCCTTTCATAGAAAAGGGTGCAAAAAAAAACAAAACATGAAAGGTCAAATGTAAGCATTATGAATATTGACTGTATCTTTGTTTCATTTATCTGGGAAGGACCGCAGCAGAAAGCACAAATACCAAAGAGGTCATTTTCCAAGGTGGGAGGTTTTAAAAGGAAAGTTTGCAGTGTAGCGACCAAGAGGGAAGTCAGACTTGACAGACAGATATTTGTTACTAATATCCTCTGTTCTGCCAGACACAGTTCTCTATTCTCTTAGATCAACACCTGGCACTGGGAAAGACAGAGCGGAGGAAACAAGGCTGTCGCCATCTGTGTGATTACTTATGAATAAAACTCATCCTGCATTATGGATGTCTGTTTGCTACACAGAAGAAATTCAGTCTCTGAATTGCTTCCTCTGGATATAATTTTTCACGCTTGTTTCCTTTACTTATATGTAAGGGATTATTACATTTTTCTAAAATAACTTCAGCATCCTTGGCTGACTCTTACAAATACAACCCACAAGAAAGTACATATATTTTAGTATAGAACCAATTACCACAAGTACCACCAGTAATTTATAAACACTGGTGTAAAAAAATTAATACATTTTCGCTATCTTTTTTTATGTATTTACTTTTGTTTTCTTATATTTACAAGGATATTATTGAGAGAACAGGGATTAAGAAATGGAGCAAGACTGATTTTTATTCCCGAATGTGCACCGCTATTTGCATGCCAGCATACTATTCGTAAGCTCCAGGGTCAATGACAAGATGCTCATTTTGTTGGTGTGGATTTATTCATTAATTCAAAAATACATAAAAAATTGAATTCATATATACAGTGACTTGAATATACCTCTTCTATAATGAGCATGTTTTAAGTTCTGAATTAAAACTGAATAAAAAAAATATATATAATGTGCATTTTATTTATTTTATTTTATATATATATATATATATATATATATGCAAAATGTCTTATTTTTTATCTTTTACATTTTACATAACAATTTCCTTTTTTTTATTTAAATTTTAATAAAAAAATATTTTAATAAAATTAATAATTTATTTAATTATATAGGGCATATTTGCTGTTAATTTGAAGGGGACAGAGTTACACTTAAAATTGACTTTTCATATAGTTTGTTCAAACTTCCAGATTAAGCCCTGTCCATGTACGGGTTTAATCAAATCAGGTACAGATACAAATAATTTGTCATACTGGGATGTCTAAACTCAGTCCTGGAGGGCCAGTGTCCTGCAGAGTTTAGCTCCAACTTGCTTCAACACACCTGTCTGGAAGTATGTTCTAGCATAAGTTATAGTATGCCTAGTAAGATCTTGATTTGCTGGTTCAGGTGTGTTTAATAGGGGTTGGAGCTAAACTCTACAGGACACTGGCCCTCCAGGAACAGGACTGGACACCTCTGATACTACCTTCACTGCACACTCCTAATAGACACTGCCATCACGGGCACTCAGTTACAGAAGGGTCACATTTACTGGTGCACAACTAGTCACCAGAAAAGTCTTCTCAGACCATAAAAAAAAAGGAGGCGCATCCACTGAGTGCCACGGTCACTCACAAATGCAAGTACTGCTCTGTAACAAAGATTAAGTTCGGTACAGCGATCTCTGTCTACATCCTGTTACAGTCAGCGGTACAAGAGCTATAAGGGGGTAAAAATATGAAAGTGACCACTGGCTCTGTTGTTTATCATTCTCTCGAGAAGCAGTGCAGCAATGTTTCTGATTCTTCATCTTTATCTAAACTATTAGCGGAGACTTATACTCTCGTCTAGAGGAAGGGGGTAAAAAATGACGAGTCCTGGCCCTCTGATAAAAATGTTAACTAGGTGAGTGTCAGAGAGATGGATTGCGCGCTGTCAGGGAGAGCAGGAACATGAGAATACATTGATATTTCTCATTACATTGCCCTCTCCCCCGTCTTTGTTTTTCCGCCGAAGCTCTGGCGCGGAGGAAGGAGGGCCCGTTGATAAATCACGCCCCAAATAACAACCGAGCCGCCCCCACCCCCACCCGCTACGCCAAATGTGATCGCCTACTGACTGTTCCGCCATACTTAGCGAGAAGAAGGAGCCATCGATAACTATCTAATGAACAAAGCTATCAAACGACATCAGGGTAGAAAAAAAGGATAGATGTTAGAAGAGAGAGAAAGTATGAGACACTTGATTTCAAAGCGTCTAAGCGGCTCAGCCTACAAAATTATAATCTCACCGAAATTGAGAGAAGTCTGCTGATGATGTATTGATTGCGTAGATAATGAAATGAAGGGGAAAATCAGTGAGATAAAAAAAAAAAAAAACATTCAGAGATGTAAATAAGTGAGACTTGTTCAGTGGCTTATTCTGAGCAGAAGTGCTTTGGACCGGATATACCTCGAACTGAACACTTTTGACTAAAAATAGTGATGCCACATGAACCAATATGTGCCTAAATTAGGAATTTACACATTTCTGATACCAAGGACCCCCAAATACGATGTCCCTTTTTTACACTATAAATGTAGCTATATGATTTCATGTAAAAAAAAAAATGATAATAATTATTGGAAGTGTGGAAATGGTATATATATATATAAGACAAAGGACTGATCTCATGAATTTGGGGGTTGGGTAAAATATGTTAAAATACTGTTACATTACAGTGATCGACATGAAATACAATTTAACAAATGTACCCGGAATTTACAAAAGTATCTATTTTCTAAATGCAATTAAACTTATTGTGAACAATTCATCAATGCCTGTTTAATTCATTTTTATTTTTTTATTTCTTCCAATGAAATGATAGACTTCTCGTGACATGTTAAACTTCTTCAAATTGTTTAGCGCACCTAAACCCCTCCCCTTGCTTACGATTGACTGCAAACTCTAATTCACACTTGCATTCATCTGATCAATAGATAGAACCACGTCCCATCCAACATTTTTCCTTTTTCGAAAATATGTCACTCAGATGTGCGTCACTATACGAAAATGTTGTCGCTACTTTGTTAAATCACATGTATAAAAAGCTAAATTAAGCTAAGTTGAGCTAAGCTAACTGAGACTTGTTATAGCACTTGCATATCATTGCTCTTTTGTTGATTTTGATTGCTTCCATTGTCCTCATCTGTAAGTCGCTTTGGATAAAAGTGTATGTTAAATGACTAAATGTAAATGTCCCTTATATCTATTCAAACATCAGATCAGTACGGAAGTTCTAAGCGGCCATGCATTATTTATTTTTTCCCTTCTTGTTTTCTCGTTATAACGACTTATTTTCTCGTTATATCGACATAACGAGAGTTGTTTTCTCGTTATAACGACTTAATTTTCTCGTTATATCGACATAACGAGAGTTGTTTTCTCGTTATAACGACTTAATTTTCTCGTTATATCGACATAACGAGAGTTGTTTTCTCGTTATAACGACTTAATTTTCTCGTGATCTCGACATAAAAAATTGTTTTCTCGTTATAACGACTTAATTTTCTCGTTATATCGACATAACGAGAGTTGTTTTCTCGTTATAACCACTTAATTTTCTCGTTATATCGACATAACGAGAGTTGTTTTCTCGTTATAACGACTTAATTTTCTCGTTATATCGACATAACGAGAGTTGTTTTCTCGTTATAAAGACTTAATTTCTCGTTATAGCGACATAAAAAAAGTTGTTCTCTAAGTTACAAAACTGCGCCAACAGGTGGCACTATTGACCTGAATATAACTGATGGGGTGTTGTAGGCTATACTGTATGTCCACTTTACTGTACGCGTTTGGGATAGAATATGAACAACCTCGTGATCGCTATAATTTGTACAGTATTGTTCATTAGGCTACTGACATTTAATTCATTCATAAATGTTAAATGCTTGAATCAATATGACTATTTTGTGTATTAAGTTCTTGCTAGATGCATGAGTTTCACCAACGCGTTCTGTGTCATAAAATAATAACTGCTTATTAAAACCAAGGTTGACGTCACTGCATTCTGTTTGCACCTATATCTTTATTTGTGCTTCCTTGAGGTACATTATTGTTAGTTAATAAGCGGGGATGTTCTGTTCATCTACAGTAGGACAGGCTTCAACGACGTAGGCAATTTGTAATGTGCCTCTTTTCCTTATTATTAATATTTATTGTTAATCATTAAATGTATATTGATAAGAAATGTGATTTATATGTAAAGAGTATAGGCTAATTTAATTCAGTGATGTTCTACAGTGTTATAATCTTTTGTGTTTTCTACATTTCTTTGTGGAAACCACACAAACACACACACAAATATACACACACATACACACATAGCTACACATGAACGCTCTTTAAGTCGTTAAAACGAGAAAACAACTCTCGTTATGTCGATATAACGAGAAAATAAGTCATTATAACGAGAAAACAAGAAGGAAAAAAAAAATAATGCATGGCCGCTTAGAACTTCCGTAGATCAGTGCCATTTTGTCTTAGATTTAATGAATCTCAAGGAATCTTTTAAAGGTGAAGTTCTCATGTTGACAAAAACCTGAAATCGATATGAACCTTATTTGCTTTCCTTTGGCATGGAACTGGCGGCTGTTTGACAAATAAATATTTGGGCAACCTGTTCGGAAACCTGTCTTTTTTTTTTTTTTTCAATTCGATTTGTTGCCGCTAGTGGGTATAACAATACATTTCAGATTTTGGTGTAAGTGGCTGGCCTCTGTTCATCTTGCCGTTTCCCCCCTCTAGATTCTGAGCATTAGATTGCATTTAGATTTCTAGAGTTAGATACCTGTGCAGAATCGAACTGTCCTCTCAACCCAGAAACATCTTTAACGCTCCTCCGCTGATAGATTGGCAAGCATGTGATTATAATCCTCACTCTGTCGTTTTAATATCTGCTCATTAAGTAGGCCTGTGAAGAGTGCTTGTTCTGTTCCCGAGATGTGTGGCCCTGCTCTTGACAGAAAAGCCATTAAAAGTAAGTAGCCAAAAAAATAAATAATATTTAGATGCAGAAGGCTGTTATTACTGTATAGATTTATAACAGCTTTCTTTTCACAGTAATTGTAGTGCAGCCAGAATATTATTTTGCGAATCTGAATGATGACTGAATGCTAAATGGTCAAATTATATTTTAGATTTGAAACTGGATTTTAATATTACAGTTACCATTACAAGCAACATTACAAAGCTAACTTTTATTAAATAATTTGTTTTTGCGAAAAAAAATAAATAATAATCTGTTAAATCCAGTGACACTGACGTGATGTTGATTTCAAACCCAAAAGACAAAAATAGTATTCCACAAAACATAACCTTTTAAGAACCATCACAACAATGGAAAGTTATGATTTCAAGGCCTAAACTCTCATGGTTCCTCTTTCAAATTTACAACTGTTAAAGTGCAACACTTTTGCTTTTCTTCTCATGATTAAAAAAGGTCACAACACTTATTTCTGAAAACCACTGACCTTTACGCAGAGGATGGAGTTGGTGAGATTAGAAATCCTTCCATGAAACCAGGAACCTCTATAGTTGTGTTTTTGTTTTTTCTTTCTTCATGAGCGTGGTGGCATCTTTCAACACACCATTTAGCAAATGGCCATCATTTAATACATTAGGGATGAGAAATGAGAGACAGCAAACAAATAAAGTCCCGTTTCTTGGAATCAGTCCAGCGCCAACATCCCATTTAATGCTTCTGCCGCAATGACAGGTTTTGGTCTAACTTGAATCTTGAATTAGGAAAGATTATTTCTCCCAAAAAATGAAAATTCTGTCATTGTTGACTAACACTCACTATGTTCCAAATGCAAATGACTGTGTTTTGCACTGGTCGATCTTTCATATTCAGTTGCAACAAGAAGGAGACAAAACCATAAAAACAATCTTAGTACTGTCATGAAATGTCAATACGACTTATGCATGATATATATTATTTTTAACCCATATGATCAAAGTTTAAATAGTTATCCACAGACATGTTCATGTAGTAATGCCTCATTCAAGAACGAATCATTCTTTTGAGTCGAATCCAGTTCACAAAACTGGTCTGAACAAATTGTTCAATGATCTGATTGCAGCAGTTAACAGCTTATTGGAGGGGAGGATTATTAAAGAATAAGTTAAATATTGGATTGCTCCTCACACAAAGCTAGTCGATGACTAAAGAAAACTTGGAATATAGAGCATGAGTCAAATTTACTTTTAGTGTACTGTGTCCTTTTGGAAACTTGAAAGCTTCAGTCTCTATTAATTTTGACTGCATTAAAAAGAGTGACCAGCAGAGCTCTTCAAAATTTCAAAGCAAGAATATGGATTCAGAATGATTTTGAAAGTGAGTAAATAACGATAGAAGTTTTAGTTATGGGTAAACTATCCCTTTAAGTGCTTTGAAATGAGAATAAACTGCTGACTACTGCCATGTGATTGACTGACAAGAAAATTAAAAGAGGAAAATATAAAGAAGGCAATAAAGAAATAAAGGGAAGAAAAATCACAACAACACAAGTGTGATAAGCAGCGCTAGTCTTTTCTTTGGCAAGGTGACACTGCAAAGGAAAGTGGAAATGCCATCAGGTACATCAGACAGAGCGGGAGCACAAGAGCTGTGCTGAAGACTGTATCTTTCACAGAGGAGCTGTCAGGCTCTTTATGACCATACTGTGCGAGTCTACTATAGCCTGTCACATTGTCTCACTAAAGTGACAAATAAAACCGCACGCTGGAGTCCCATTGTTAACCGTGCTGGATAAACAACCCTAACTGTGATGGCTGAAGTTGTGCTGCTTGTGTTTGGGAAGAGGCCTGTGCAGAACTGCAGGAGTGGGAAGCTAAAATGACTTATTGTAAGAACTGAAGGGAAATGATCATCAACTTGCACATATATGTAAAAGCTAAAGTGTGCAGTTTCTGCAGAATTGCAAAAATAATAGCTATTTTCCTGAATACTCCCCACATCTTCCTTTGGTGGGATAAACAGATAGCTCAGTGTAGCTTGTATTGAATTTGTTCCACAGCAAATCAGCTGAAAAATTTTTTTTTTGAAAAATTTTTTTTCTTTCTATTAAGTTGTTCTTGTTGTCTGCATGCAAAAACAACAGCGACCAGTGTAGTCTGATTCAACGGTTCCAATGGTTCTGATGAGCAGTCTGATCAATACATTTGTGTGTGTGTGGGACTATTCCAAGCAGATTAGTAGCACGGCTACTTTAAGTTAGTAAATCCCCAACCCCCAACACTAATTTCTTATGCAAACACATGAGAAATGAGAAATGCTGCAAGACAAGCTATTCATCCTAAGGAGATCATTCTACATACATATGAGCGAGGATGCGGATTAATGCTCTTTATCTTTATGCAGAAGCTGTTGCCATTTAGGGAAAAAAAAAATGTAGTCATGTTGGTCTTACCATTTAACCATGTTGGTTAAATATATAGTACAGTAAAGTCAGAGAAGGAACCCTGGTTCTCTAAATACATCAAATAAATAAATGTTAAAATAGGGTTTATGGCATTTGTAGATATCAGTGTTTAGTATTTTCCTGTTAGCAATCAATTTATTTTATTTTATTTGTACGGTTTTGATTGTTTCCATTTTGAATACATATTATTATTTGTGATTTAAGTATTCACTTTCACAACAATAGCTGAAAGCTATCCACCTTATTTTTCTCGTAAGAGTTTGTACATTTTATGAGTCTGGCTTCCGGTGTCATTCACTTCCAGCTATTTTTAGCTGTACAAAACAACTCGTTTTGCTGCTTGATATTGCAAACCAGTGTCTTATGAGCGAGGATGCGGATTAATGCTCTTAATCTTTATGCAGAAGCTGTTGCCATTTAGGGAAAAAAAATGTAGTCATGTTGGTCTTACCATTTAACCATGTTGGTTAAATATATAGTACAGTAAAGTCAGAGAAGGAACCCTGGTTCTCTAAATACATCAAATAAATAAATGTTAAAATAGGGTTTATGGCATTTGTAGATATCAGTGTTTAGTATTTTCCTGTTAGCAATCAATTTATTTTATTTTATTTGTACGGTTTTGATTGTTTCCATTTTGAATACATATTATTATTTGTGATTTAAGTATTCACTTTCACAACAATAGCTGAAAGCTATCCACCTTATTTTTCTCGTAAGAGTTTGTACATTTTATGAGTCTGGCTTCCGGTGTCATTCACTTCCAGCTATTTTTAGCTGTACAAAACAACTCGTTTTGCTGCTTGATATTGCAAACCAGTGTCTTACTATATTATTTCAATGTATTATCTTAATTATGAACACACTGGTTTGTAGTGCAAACAGTTTTACCATTTACTACACTTTGTTATTCCTCTCGTTATTTACAGTGGCTAATGAACCGGAAGTCTGGCACATTCACAGAAAATGGCTTACTTCCGCGTTGAAAAATAAGGTGGATTTTTTTTTACCTGTATTCTCACCAATACTGTGTGAATGCAAGGTTATCTATAAATTTAAAGTCCTTTTCTTTTATATAGCTGTATGTTTTGTTAAAGGTGACTATAAAACCTCCAGTTCCCTTTCATGGGAACTTCGAACTGCGTCCTCTAGGGGTCGCTATGGGGAACGCCTCGTCGTGACCCGTGTCTGAAGCATACATTGAAAAAACACCAACTCGTTGGCCGGCGACAGCCATGACGTCACTACCGGTGCGACTAGAGTATAAATCGGCGCCGGGAGCTACACATCATTCACTTCTTCGTCTGAAGCTTGCGTCCGCAGCATGGCAAGAAACCTAGAGGATGCAGTGTCTCGTTCCCTACTCAGGGAACCATGGTTACATAAGTAACCCACACTAATTTCTTATGCAAACACATGAGAAATGAGAAATGCTGCAAGACAAGCTATTCATCCTAAGGAGATCATTCTACATACATATGAGCGAGGATGCGGATTAATGCTCTTAATCTTTATGCAGAAGCTGTTGCCATTTAGGGAAAAAAAATGTAGTCATGTTGGTCTTACCATTTAACCATGTTGGTTAAATATATAGTACAGTAAAGTCAGAGAAGGAACCCTGGTTCTCTAAATACATCAAATAAATAAATGTTAAAATAGGGTTTATGGCATTTGTAGATATCAGTGTTTAGTATTTTCCTGTTAGCAATCAATTTATTTTATTTTATTTGTACGGTTTTGATTGTTTCCATTTTGAATACATATTATTATTTGTGATTTAAGTATTCACTTTCACAACAATAGCTGAAAGCTATCCACCTTATTTTTCTCGTAAGAGTTTGTACATTTTATGAGTCTAGCTTCCGGTGTCATTCACTTCCAGCTATTTTTAGCTGTACAAAACAGCTCGTTTTGCTGCTTGATATTGCAAACCGGTGTCTTACTATATTATTTCAATGTATTATCTTAATTATGAACACACTGGTTTGTAGTGCAAACAGTTTTACCATTTACTACACTTTGTTATTCCTCTCGTTATTTACAGTGGCTAATGAACCGGAAGTCTGGCACATTCACAGAAAATGGCTTACTTCCGCGTTGAAAAATAAGGTGGATTTTTTTTTACCTGTATTCTCACCAATACTGTGTGAATGCAAGGTTATCTATAAATTTAAAGTCCTTTTCTTTTATATAGCTGTATGTTTTGTTAAAGGTGACTATAAAACCTCCAGTTCCCTTTCATGGGAACTTCGAACTGCGTCCTCTAGGGGTCGCTATGGGGAACGCCTCGTCGTGACCCGTGTCTGAAGCATACATTGAAAAAACACCAACTCGTTGGCCGGCGACAGCCATGACGTCACTACCGGTGCGACTAGAGTATAAATCGGCGCCGGGAGCTACACATCATTCTCTTCTTCGTTTTCATTGACCGTTTTGTTTGAAGCGTGTATTTCTGTGGTAAGAGCGATCTATTCATCTCATTATGGCGAGCACTAGCAAAGCATTTAAGGATGTGTGCATCCGTGTTGACGTTGATTTTGTTTTCTTGTAGCAAAACATAATATCTTCTTTCTTTTCATTTTGCATGAGATATGATCAGGATATGCTCTTGACTATATTCCCCCATAAATAACCAGAGAAAAAGCCAGATGAAGTGTCATGAACTAGATAATTAGCTCAATTTACTTATCATTTCACACACAGCACAAAATAAAATGTCCACAAAAATAAAATCAAATAAAAAAATCCTTTGTCTTGAAATGTGACATTACGACCCTTCATACGAGCATAAAGCCCACTCTCCTGCCACTTACAAATACTACAGCAAGAAACATGTCCAGGCAGGGACCTGCTTGAAAAACATTTCTTCCCTAATCTTCAGTAGCAGTGGGATGCTAAAATCCTGTCGCCTCTTAAATAGGCTTTATGAGAGAGTAAATGTGTCTAGTTTAGCTTATAAAACATTTAACAGTGTAAGGTAAGTGGATACAGCCCTCACTCATTATTTATAGGAAGACAAAAACAGAGGGGGAAAAAAAATAATTTGCAGTGCAGGTCGCTGAACATACAACAATATATACAGCCAAAACTCCACAATAACCCTCATGACTACATGCAAATTAAAAACAAGCTAATTAATCATGCACCGGTCGAGCACTGTTGATGAGGCCCTTCATTTCTCTCCAAGCACTTTTGGGAATTAAAAAAGCAAGGCTTATAAATGGGTTGAGTGGAATATTCATATTAACCTGCTGATATTCATGCTAGCATTAGTAAGAACAATTACATTTAAAATGTCACAGTAAAAATAAATAAATAAAATAAATAAATAATTTTATTTTATTTTATTTTATTTTATTTTATTTTATTTTAGAGGGCTGGGTGCATTCTACTGGGCAACAATATGATGATTTTTTTTTTTGTCTAGATCTATACATTTATTTAGTAAAGTCATGTGGTGCAACCAACAACGTCAAGTAATGTAACCAATATAAAAAGGAAATTACATTATAGAAAGGACCCTTGCATACTGATAAAGTTAGTTAAGGTTGTAAAATGTCATATGGTCAAACTCCCCAAAAACCTGATATTAAAGAAACATTAATTGATTCATGTATTTATTTATTTACTTAATTACTTACTTGTTTATTTATTTATTTGCTTGCTTACATTTAAAAATATATTTAAAAACTTGTGAGCATGTGGTCTGGTTGTAAAATGTCAGGTTGTGCAGCTGCCTGTGCTATTAATTAAATATTGATTTATAACATTTATTTAAAAAATGCTTAACTTGAAAAATATATTAAAAAAAATGAAAACAATTTTGATGTGAACATTCACATGTATTAAAACTGTAACAACAAAAATGTACAGCAATTACTTTTTACTTGATGCTTACACCACATGACATTTTTAGAAACTGAGGCTCCATAGAAAAACATGCTTCTACCAACATGTTTGTAAAACTCCAATGAAAAAACATACCTATACATACAATTACATGCACAAAACTGTGTTAATAAAAAAAATGAAAACAATTTTGATGTGAACATTCACATGTATTAAAACTGTAACAACAAAAATGTACAGCAATTACTTTTTACTTGATGCTTACACCACTTGACATTTTTAGAAACTGAGGCTCCATAGAAAAACATGCTTCTACCAACATGTTTGTAAAACTCCAACGAAAAAACATACCTATACATACAATTACATGCACAAAACTGTGTTATGACCTCAAGGCACTTTTGCCATAGATCATGATTTGCAAACTAATGCATTTTGATGTTTCCTTCACATAACCAGCTTCAAATGCAAATGTATTCAAATTGTCACGAATCCGGTCCATGAACTTCCGTCTGCTCGCCACCAGAGGTCATTCTTCCACTACTATAGACTCTTGCACCACACCACTGTTGCACTTCACCCGGACTACAGTTCCCATCATCCACTGCACTGATTACACACACACAGTTGATTACCCTGAGTCAAGTCAACTCACAGCAGATCTTCATGAGGCAAGTCAAGTCACAGTTGATCGTCATAAGTCAAGTCAAGTCACAGTTGATTGTCATGAGTCAAGTCACAGTTGCTCATTGTGACAAGAGGGGCGGGGCCGAGAGCCGTGGGAACGGAGCGAGGCCGGTGGAGTAAATGCTAGTGCATGACACCTGCACCACTCACCGGTCTCGAGTCCCACGGAGGAGCTCCAGAAGTATAAAAGGAGGAGTGACGACAGTGAAAGACGAGAGAGGACCAGGTCTGGACTTTATTTTGTATTTTGTGTGCGGCAGTCGTCCGCGAGGGGCTGCCACTTTACTTTCATTTTGTGTTTGTTTATTTTATTAAAGTTTTAAATGTTCGCCGGTTCCCGCCTCCTACTTCCCGACCTACGAACGTTGTTACACTCGTCATAAGTCAAGTCAAATCACAGTTGATCGGCACGAGTCAAGTCAAGTCATGGCCAATCTTCAAAAGTCAAGTCAAGTCACAGTGGATCCTCATGAGTTTAGTCAAGTCACATATGCTCTTTCTGAGTCACATCAAGTCACAGTTGATCTTCATGAATCAGGTCACATCACAGCTGATCATCCAGAGTCACGTCACATCACGTCTGTTCATTCAGAGTCCTGTCACTTCCTGTCTGTGGCACCCAGACCCTCAGGGACTGTTCATCAGTATCCCAGACTGGCATCCAGCGTGGAAGACCCATCATTGGTGGCTGCATGCGCAGCCGGTATCCCCAAACCCACTCACTCTAGACCTCCTGTTCCTGAGCCTATTCCCCCGTCTGTAGCGCTTCCCATAATGGGGATCGCTTTATGGAGCATATAGGCTGCATACACCACCACTGAGGCTCTTGAAACAGCAGCGCCTACTATGATGTTTCCAGAGGTGGCGGCTGATGCTGCAGAACCTCCCAAAGTAGTGGAGTTCACTGCGGTTTCCCCAGAAGCGATGGCACCTGCTGCAGAACCTCCCGAGGCGGCGGCGCTCGCTTCAACTCCTTGTACGGTGGTGGCGCCCAGCAAGGCACTGGCAGCTTGTCATGTTGTAGTCGAAGGAACCGTTAATGAACTTTCCCTAGTTCCTGATGGTGCTACTGTAGAACCTCCAGAGGTGGCGGCATCCACTGCAGAACCTCCAGAGGTGTCAGTGGTATCCACTTATGAACTCTCGGCCCATCCTGTCATGGCTATGGAGGCCGTCTGTGAACTCTTTGCCTGTTCTGTTCCGGCCAAGGAGGTCGTCTTTGAACTCTCTGTCCATCCTGTCACGGCTACGGAGGCCGTTTACGAACTATTACCCTGTCTCAACCCAGCCAAAGAAGCTGTTTCTGAACTCTCTGCCTTATCTGTCACACCTGAAACTCTCTGTCTGTCTGTCACAACCAAAAACCCCATCTTTGAACCCTTAAACCTGCCTGTCATGAGCTCAGAGAATAATAATGCATTCAGTGTCTGTCCCTTTAACTCTGTCACTGCCCTAGAGAACATTGATGAGCTTCTTGTGTTCCCTGCCTTGGTCCCTGAAATCAGGAATGCACTGCCTGTGTTGTCAGTCTCTGTTTTCTCTAGGCCCCAGTCTCTGCCATGGGTCCCGGCTCAGTCTGCTCTGCCGTGGTGGTCCTCTGCTCCAACGTGGTGGTCTACTGTCTGGCTCTGGGGGTCTTCTGCTCTGCCATGGTGGTCTGCTGTCTGGCTCTGGTGGTCTTCTGCTCCGCCTTGGGGATCTTCGGTCCCATCCGCTTTGCCTGTTTACCTCGGATTCCCCCTCTCGTCTTGCCCTATTCAGATACTCTTTGCCCCTGCCTGGACCTTTGCATTGTACTTGGATTTACCCCTCTAGTCTCGCCCTGTTAATTCTGTCCGCCGATCATAGACCCACGCTAGCCTTAGGAATATTCTTGTGTCTTGCCCTCTATATACCCGTTGCCATTATCTGACCCTTGCCTGTCTCTGACCATGTCTATGAATAAAGCCTTGCATTTGGATCCGCACGTCTCATGTCTCGTCAGCCCCGTAACACAAATGTAGGGTTTCGTTTAGGTTGTATGTTATTTTCAAATTATTATACAGTGTAGCGAATCAGCTCATGGGGAAATATGAATAATTAACCATAACTAATTATGATTAATTATTAATATTTTAGATCCACTGTAGATATTTAGCTGAATGTGGATTGTACATGGTTTTATTAGACTTGTTTCATCTTAAGTAATTGAGCATCAAAATTAAAGTAACAGAAAAATGTCACCCCAAATTTAAAATCTTGCCACCATTTACCTACCATCATGCCATTCTAAAACACATTTTATTTGTTTATTTTTTTATTTTTTGTGGATCACAAAACACAATTTTTATCCAGGCCAATGTTCTCCATATAATTGTAGTGAATGGGGAACTGGAGCAGCGATACACACACACACACACACTCTAAAAGCATCTGAAATTATGCATGTCCAGTATATGAAGTTTGAATACAGCATATTAAATGGAAGCTATGAGTTCAGTTTAGCAGAGACTAATTTAAGTTTGGATTCAGAGAATCAATTTATATTTTTGATCAAATAAATGCAGCATTGATGAGCATAAGAGACTTCTTTAAAAAAACAAAAAACAAAAAAAAAAACATTAAAAATCTTACTGATCCCAAACTTTTGAAAGACAGTGTATAATGATTAAAGTATAAATAAATCAAAAGATCAAAATTGTAAGTATAATTGATCATTTTGATAGAATGACAGCTCCAGTGCCCATTCAATTCCATTACAGGAAACTAAGCAGACAAGATATTCTTTAAACAAAACATAATGAATGAATGAATGAATGAATGAACGAATCAATCAATCAATCAATCAAATAAATAAATAATCACTTTTTTTGTCAAATGGTGTGCGTAAATAAAGTGTGTGTGTGTACTATCCCATTAAATGCTGCTGGATTGTGAATACCATAATATGCAACATTATAAAACAGATAGTTCCAGTTATAAATGGTGATTGGTCAATACAGAATTCCAGCAGTAAATATTGCCACATGGTAACAGCTAAATTCTAGCACTCCACAGCACCCATAGAGAACACATTTGTGTTTGCATGTCAGGCACTATATCCTCAGGCAGACTCATAACGAATTTGCTTAAAAAAATGTTTCACTGAAAATGTGCACCTTAAGGTTTTTTTTTATTTTTTATGTAGCACCTATTTTAAAAATGTGTTATATTCTGCAATACATACTGGGAATATTCCTAACGACAACCTTTGGCTGTTTATTCTATTGTGAATAAGAAGTGTGTGTAATGGTATTAAATGTGAAAATTAAACATAAAATAAAATGTGAAATTTTATTTTAACATCTCATCTTTTGCTGTGCTTTAAAGAACAACACTCAATTTGATGTATTGACTAGTGAACTTAAAGGGATAGTTCACCCAAAAATGAAAATGTGATGTTTATCTGCTTACCCTCAGGGCATCCAATATGTATGTGACTTTGTTTCTTCAGTAGAACACAAATGGAGATTTTTAACTCAAACCGTTGCAGTCTGTCAGTCTTATAATGGAAGTGAATGGGAATCATGGCTTTGAGAGTAAAAAACATACACAAACAAAACCAAATTAAACCCTGCGGCTCGTGATGATACATTGATGTGTAAAAATACAAAACGATCGGTCTGGGCAAGAAAGGGAACTGTATTTATATCGTTTTTTTACCTCTGATGCACTGCAATGTCTGAACTGTCCTGAGCTCGTCCTGAGCGCGTCCTCGACAGCCAGTGCATGACGCGTCTTCTTGCTTTACGGCGGATCACAGACTTATAAGTGCATTACCGCCACCTATCTCTCAAATGGACCATTGACACTCCCAATTGAGATTGTAGATAAGAGTGTCAATGGTCCATTTGAGAGATAGGTGGCAGTAATGTCCTTATAACTCTGCGATTCGCCGTAAAGCAAGAAGAAGACGCGTCACGTGCCAGCTGAAGAAGACAGTTCAGACATTGCAGTGCATCAGAAGTAAAAAACGATGTAAATACTGTTCAGTTTTTACACTCTTTATGTGTCTTTACACATCAATGTATCGTCACGAGCCGCAGGGTTTAATTTGATTTTGTTTGTGTATGTTTTTTTGACTCTTAAAGCCATGGTTCCTATTCACTTCCATTATATGACTGGCAGACTGCAACGGTTTGAGTTAAAAATCTTCGTTTGTGTTTTGCTGAAGAAACAAAGTCACCTACATCTTGGATGCCCTGGGGGAAAGCAGCTAAACATCAAATTTTAATTTTTGGGTGAACTATCCCTTTAAGCACATTTAAAGTACTTGATTATAATTGTAACTGGAGTATTACATTTAAACTATGATATATTATATTATTACAGTTAACATTTTTTGTTATGTACTAAAATGCAACTTGATAATTACAATACAATTTCAGAGGTTTTCATCCTCTCACAAATCATCAAGTTTTCAGAAAGACTACCTTTCTTCATGCTTGATTTCCACAAAGAAAAAAAAAAAGAAAAAATCTGCAGCTGCAACCAACTTCTACTGGAGTAAAAAGTGCACACTCTTCTAATTAAAACAGATGTCTTTTAATTAGCTTCTGACGATGAACAAATGTGCAAAACAGCCACACTGCTATTTATATTGTTTAGGTTAAATCCAGTCAGACAAGTAGACAAATGTATTTTGTCATTAGCAGCTGGCCTCCAATTAAGACATAGGAGGTCAAAAGCAACAGAGGCTCACAGCCCAAACTACCTATTTGGGGAACAGATATCTTTCCCAGAGTCATCCACCAGCATTACATTGGCTCAAAACTTAGAATACTGCCTTGCTGGAAAGCATTTTAGGCCATTATAGGCATGCTATCAACACAAATACCATCTCAAAATTATAGGTACTGAAATTGTGATGCCTTCTAATATACCTCATTTTTGGCCAAAATGTAAGGCAATCTCAGAAAACACTGCAAAGGGTTCAGTCCCAAAAAAAAAATGTGAGTGCAGAGTGTGGCTCTGCCAGTTCATTTTAGGGTTTTATGAACAGATTGTAAAACCGGTGGCATAAATGTGAACATTACAAACATATCCAGACAACAAAACAAACTGAGGCCTGTTGAAATGTTGAAAACGGTTTCCATGCATATTCAATTTAATATGTGTGTGTGTGTGTGTTTATGTGTGCGTAACATTAACTGAATGAATGGATTATTATTAGTAGTAGTAGTATAAGAAGAGCAGCACTATGGAAGCCGGTTTCCGCCAAGGAATAAAGAAATGAAACAGGTAATTGTGATTGTGTATTGTATTGCATTGCATTGTACTGCTGAGGTGGGAATGAACTTCCGTACAGCACACATTGGTTCTTACATGAGCATTTTTCATGCAGGCCAGCAACTGTCTCAAAACAAACAAACAAACAATAAATGAATGAATGATAAAATAAAATAAAAACATTCAGTAAAAGCATTCTGCATTTGGTAAGGCTGCAGGAGAGTGGCTATTTGATCAGTGTAAATGCAATAATAACAAGACCTCTGGTTAGGTGTGTGTACACAACCAAGCTACAAGCTACAGTGGGATACATTTTGTGGGTATGTTTTCTCATGGCGCACAACAGGATAATGATTAAAAACAGAAACACAGCATGTGTCATCTATCAGTCCATAATAACCAGCATGTTGATCAAAAATAGTCTCGGTACTGTCTGTTGGTACATCATAATGGACCTATACTAGGATTAGAAAAACAAACAAAACTTCAGAACCAGAAATCCTTAGAACATGGACATCCTCGCTCATAAATTATGATGGAACAAGTTAGAAATCCATCATAAATGGCAAGCCGTTGTTCAGAACAGTCCAAACACAACTCAGTTATGCTGGTAATGATGAATATGCTCAGGAGTTTTTAACTCAGAACCATCGTGCACTGCAGGCGAGATAAATAACCATCCGAAGCAAGACAAATGACTAAATTCCTAAGTCACTCCTCAGTTTTCTGTTAGATAGAGTATACAGAAACCCAATTTCACCATATGAATACTTAGATCCATCTTCTGTCTTCATATAGCTCCAGGCAGAGAGGTTAGTAAAAATGTATTTGTTTCTATAGAGTGCTGCTCCTTTATTCAATCATAGACCATTTTTTATTTTTTTGTACTGCCGGCATCGAGCACCTGATTGCAATAATGTGAGTGATGAATGGACCCAATGCTTTAGCATAGCAGATGTGCTATATGCAAGCCATAATCTGTTTTCATAAAAGAACTAGGCAAAGTTCTAATTTTGAGTAACTCCATGTTGGAAATTAATTTATAAATTATGGAAAGTGTGCTGCTTGTTTTTTTTAGGTACACCGATACGTACTGTGTTTTTAATAAGGACTGACTTTAGCTGTGTCCACAATCACTTCCTGCTACCCATATACTGTAGTCTGTTACATAAGGTTTGCCTGCATTTTAGTGAACAACTGTATTCCCTATAGCCTCCATTTCACAGTTTTACACCCATAATGCATTATGGTTTATAGTGTATAACTGTTGTACATCTCGCTGAACAGTATATTGTCCATAATCCAATGTGGAGAGGAGCTAAATAAGAACCAACTAAACAAATAAATATAAACAGGACAAAGTTCGGAGTTTCCTTTGTTCCTGCAGTCTTTATTTGCACATGAGCTATTCTACATTTTTAAATGCGAAAAACTGATATATAATAAACGTATTAAAATATAGCCACCCAAAAAATATTCAACAAGTAACGATGAATTGATTTATACACACTATTGGTCAAAGGTTTGGAATAATTATGATTTTTTTTTTTATTATTTTACATGATTAAAAAAAGTAAATACTGTAATATTGTGATTTTGTTTTCTATTTTAAATTATTTTTTAAATTCATTCCTGTGATGCAAAGCTGCATTTTCAGCATCATTACTTCAGTCTTCACTGTCACATGATCCTTCAGAAATCATGCTGTTCTTCTGAACCTTCTATTTATCAAGGAATTCAGAAAAAAAATCAAAATAAAATCATCCATGTTTGGTGGAAAAATCTGAAATCCATTTCTCTTTGACCACTTTTGTATTGACAATCTACAGCATCTTATTGTGAGCACACATCAGCTGAAAGATAGCATGAGTTATTACAAAGATTTAAAAAATAAAGATTAAAAGAGCCTTCACAGGGAGAACTTGCAATCGCTTTTTACGCCATTTTACACAAGTTCTGTTTGGGGGCATTTTTTCAAGGCGCATCAAATCAGCCTCTAAACTGTCCTGACTGCGAGACTTTGGGGCAATCAATAATTCATGGGGCTTATTTTATACATGATTTAGAAACTGGCCAGGCAAGATGGCCGCTGGCCTCTGCGCTTAATTAAAATCCTGACTGTCTGCTTCAAATGAACCATCTTCATCCCAGATCGACTGTAACAGGCAGACTTAACCACGCAAAGATCTCAGGAAACCTACCAAATAACCAACCAACCTGAATTCCATTCTGCAGTGGCGCTGTGGCCAGAGGTAGTGATTTAGAGCGGGTCTTTGGCGGCGGGCTGGAACTCGAGCATTGACATTAATCGAATGACAGCAATGCTGTTTTTCTCTGCTGGGGAGGATTGATGTTCCCAGCGTGCTGTGTGGGGCTAATGAGCATGAGGGAGATGAGACGGAGGGGAAAAAGCAACATTAACAACACCAACAAATAGACAAGGAGGACCAACAGCTTCCAAACCCATCCATTAAGCACTAGTGAATATTTATGGTGCTGCCCAACATCTTTTCCCTGTTTTTGCTCTTTTATTCCCCATTTTTTGAGAGTCTTGTATGGCAAGACTCTCAATGAAAATAAACTCTAACATGTAAAATCTACAATAACTAAAAAAATGATGGATGGATGGATGAATAATCACTGCCAACGGCTGCAACTTCATTTGAAACTATTAATTCTGAGGCAATGTTTACTCAGTGTCAAGGGTCTCAATGTTGCCAATTCTGTTTACACAAACCCATCCAGTCATGTGACCTTGAGTAAACCAATATAATGACTTCAGTCATGCCAATTTACACAGATGAATGTGGGTAAGTGAGAAGATCAAGGAAATGTAATTAGCATGTCGTTGTCATTTCCTTTTCCTGTAAATATTTATTTATTTTCCCTGAAATATAGCTTATTCTACTTTGTAATATGTGTTCTGTCAGAATTCTTCTGAATGTCTTCATTTTTTGTTGTTTTTTTACCCATAATGTCTGTTTTTGTTTTGGACTGTTTGATTCCACCCAATGACAATTTACCCAATATAATTTCAACACCCCGGGTTGCCAGTTGGTGGCAAACATAGCATATCGCAGCCATAAAAGCTTTAAAACTAATTGGGTCAGAGATCGCAGATTCTACCCAACCTAAAAATCCTCAGTATCCATCTACAAAGCTCTATGATGGATAAATCAACTCATCAACTTACAGTGTGGCTAATCGCCTTCTATTGTCAATTAAGCTTGTTCCTGTTGCGTGTCCTCAATCTGGCAACCCACACGAGTGTCGAGTCAGAGGCGACGACAGTGGAAGAAAAAAACTCTCTCCAATATATTGAATATGGTTTGTAGTACCCATTTCAACCGCTAGCTGTCAATATTACATATTGCACACTTACGTTTATTTTTCTTAATCCGCTAGCAAAATTATTTTATGACATTTTTGCTAAAAATAAGTAAAGTCATAATGAGTCACTTTCATTGTGTGAAAACAATCAGTTTGAACACTAAATAACTCTTTCAATAGAAGAAAGAAAGCCATACAGGTTTCGAAAGACATTAATTGATGATGGAAATGGGGGTGAATGCTTGAATATCAAATGTAGTTTAAATGTGGTCACATTTACCATTGTTTGGAACATTTTCAGCCATTTCAATAGGAATCCACACGATCAACAGTTTTGGACAAGGGCGAAAAATTTCCCAACACAGATTTGTCGCATTGACAAACAGAAAGCTGCTTGGTTTGATAATAACTTCTATGTGAGCAGTGCTTCATACATTGCTACACTGCTGATAACAGACAATGGAACTCGACATTTTGATGAAATTTCCCTAATGAACGTGAAGGTGAAGGGACATGTGGTCAAGTATGGTGACCCATACTCAGAATTAGTGCTCTGCATTTATCCCATCCAAAGTGCACACACACAGCAGTGAACACACACACACCGTGAACACACACCCGGAGCAGTGGGCAGCCATTTTTTGCTGCGGCACCCGGGGAGCAGTTGGGGGTTCAAGGGCACCTCAGTCGTGGTATTGAAGGTGGGAGAGAGCGCTGTACATTCACTCCCCCCACCCACAATCCCTGCCGGTACGAGACTCGAACCCGCAACCTTTGGGTTAAGAGTCCGACTCTCTAACCATTAGGCGACGACTTCCCTGTGCACCTTAGGTAATATAAGCTATCTAAATAATTTTCTAGGACACACAAGCAGTGTGTTCCCCAAAAGTTACAATATATCCTCACCGGGTGGCATCTGAAGGGACTTTTCTGGGGTTTGTTGCTGTAACTTCCCCTGTGTAAATAAAACCTCAACCTTACATTTTCAGCCTGTAATGATTATAGTTGCTGTGATAATAGCCTTCAGTGGCCAACCCATACTGCAAAACCTGACCTCTAATCGAGAACACTAGGCTCTTAGTCATAACAAATACTGATGAATATCCCTCTAAATACAAGCCTGCACATTTAAATGGATGCCTATCAGTGAATTGCTATGATATTGACTTAAACCTGCTTGTTAAGGAGGAGAAATTCTAACAGCTCTTTTATTTTCTGAAGAGCTGGTGCTCAGACTGAGGAAAACATGCCACTTATTTATTTTAAGACCCCTATAATAACACTCAAATGAAAAGCCATTTTTGAAGAGACAATTTTCAAAAAAAGAAATGTGAAAGATGTTTTTAACAGAGAAGAGACGCTGATGGAGTTTCTCTCTTTGATTGTGATTTTTAAGCCAACTAATTGGCTCAAAGTGACTTGCTCTACTGTTCGAAGGAGAAAGGGTTGCTCATGTTCCAGAATCCAACGAGAGACATTGGAGTTCTGTCAAGAGGCATTGGAATTCATTCCAGTCCCACCGCAATTAACATAATTAACACTACTGCCATTTTAATACAGCTCCACACCTCAGGCCACAACCAGACTGCTCTCGCGGAAGCTGCTATACATGCATAATTAATACGCCTTACCACATGCAATTAAATATGACTTCACACATGAAAGACAATGTAACTGATGTATTCAATTAGATAATGTGCACAAACTAGTACAGCAAATGTGGAAAGGCCACAAAAATCACTCAAAATCACCAGCAGAGCTTTTCAGGCTGTATGGGGACAGACAAAGGGTAATTTGTTTTGTTCTTAAAAAAACATCCCTGGAGTTACTGTGCATGACTCAGTGCAAATTATTAATTGTGAAAAGTCTGTTTTTGTAATATTGTTTGTTACTTTCTTTTTCAGCCCTACAAAAATGTCCCATCTTACTTTTTTGTTGTTGTTGAATACTTCACTCAGAAAAAATGTCAAATGGAAGTAAATGAGTTGAAAGCACTACTGACTTACTTTAACTTTATACTGAACATAAAGAGACTGTAGTAGGCTACTTTACCGATACAAGCTTTTCTGAAGATTTTATAAGAAATTGCATCTAAAACAGTTTACTGGCATATTAAAAGTGATAATGTCAGTATATTATGTAATATTTTTGAGTTATAGTATTTTTTGTAATAACACAGCTATGTCATAATTATTCAACCCCCTTGAGCTTGAGCTGTTACACATACAGTGGGTACGGAAAGTATTCAGACCCACTTAAATTTTTCACTCTTTGTTATATTGCAGCCATTTGCTAAAATCATTTAAGTTAAATTTTTTTCCTCATTAATGTACACACAGCACCCCATATTGACAGAAAAACACAGAATTGTTGACATTTTTGCAGATTTATTAAAAAAGAAAAACTGAAATATCACATGGTCCTAAGTATTCAGACCCTTTGCTGTGACACTCATATATTTAACTCAGGTGCTGTCCATTTCTTCTGATCATCCTTGATATGGTTCTACACCTTCATTTGAGTCCAGCTGTGTTTGATTATACTGATTGGACTTGATTAGGAAAGCCACACACCTGTCTATATAAGACCTTACAGCTCACAGTGCATGTCAGAGCAAATGAGAATCATGAGGTCAAAGGAACTGCCTGAAGAGCTCAGAGACAGAATTGTGGCAAAGCACATATGTGGCCAAGGTTACAAAAAAATTTCTGCTGCACTTAAGGTTCCCAAGAGCACAGTGGCCTCCATTCCTTAAATGGAAGACGTTTGGGACGACCAGAACCCCTCCTAGAGCTGGCCGTCCGGCCAAACCGAGCTATCGGGGGAGAAGAGCCTTGGTGAGAGAGGTAAAGAAGAACCCAAAGATCACTGTGGCTGAGCGCCAGAGATGCAGTCGGGAGATGGGAGAAAGTTGTAGAAAGTCAACCACCACTGCAGCCCTCCACCAGGCGGGGATTTATGGCAGAGTGGCCCGACGGAACCCTCTCCTCAGTGCAAGACACATGAAAAAACACCTGAAGGACTCCAAGATAGTGAGAAATAAGATTCTCTGGTCTGATGAGACCAAGATAGAACTTTTTGGCCTTAATTCTAAGCGGTATGTATGGAGAAAACCAGGCACTGCTCATCACCTGTCCAATACAGTCCCAACAGTGAAGCATGGTGGTGGCAGCATCATGCTGTGGGGGTATTTTTCAGCTGCAGGGACAGGACGACTGGTTGCAATCAAGGGAAAGATGAATGCGGCCAAGCACAGGGATATCCTGGACGAAAACCTTCTCCAGAGTGCTCAGGACCTCAGACTGGGCCAAAGGTTTACCTTCCAACAAGACAATGACCCTAAGCACACAGCTAAAATAACGAAGGAGTGGCTTCACAACAACTCTGTGACTGTTCTTGAATGGCCCAGCCACTTAAACCCAATTGAGCATCTCTGGAGAGACCTAAAAATGGCTGTCCACCAACGCTTACCATCCAACCTGACAGAACTGGAGAGGATCTGCAAGGAGGAATGGCAGAAGATCCCCAAATCCAGGTGTGAAAAACGTGTTGCATCTTTCCCAAAAAGACTCATGGCTATATTAGATCAAAAGGGTGCTTCTACGAAATACTGAGCAAAGGGTCTGAATACTTAGGACCATCTGATATTTCAGTTTTTCTTTTTTAATAAATCTGCAAAAATGTCAACAATTCTGTGTTTTTCTGTCAATATAGGGTGCTGTGTGTACATTAATGAGGAAAAAAAAATAACTGAAATGATTTTAGCAAATGGCTGCAAT
>NW_015506397.1:112688-115180 GCF_001515645.1 Sinocyclocheilus grahami
TGTTATATTGCAGCCATTTGCTAAAATCATTTAAGTTAATTTTTTTCCTCATTAATGTACACACAGCACCCCATATTGACAGAAAAACACAGAATTGTTGACATTTTTGCAGATTTATTAAAAAATAAAAACTGAAATATCACATGGTCCTAAGTATTCAGACCCTTTGCTGTGACACTCATATATTTAACTCAGGTGCTGTCCATTTCTTCTGATCATCCTTGAGATGGTTCTACACCTTCTTTTGAGCTCAGCTGTGTTTGATTATACTGATTTGACTTGATTAGTAAAGCCACACACCTGTCTATATAAGACCTTACTGCTCACAGTGCATGTCAGAGCAAATGAGAATTATGAGGTCAAAGGAACTGCCTGAAGAGCTCAGAGACAGAATTGTGGCAAGGCACAGATCTGGCCACGGTTACAAAAAAATTTCTGCTGCACTTAAGGTTCCCAAGAGCACAGTGGCCTCCATTCCTTAAATGGAAGACGTTTGGGATGACCAGAACCCTTCCTAGAGCTGGCCGTCCGGCCAAACTGAGCTATCGGGGGAGAAGAGCCTTGGTGAGAGAGGTAAAGAAGAACCCAAAGATCACTGTGGCTGAGCTCCAGAGATGCAGTCGGGAGATGGGAGAAAGTTGTAGAAAGTCAACCATCACTGCAGCCCTCCACCAGTCGGGGCTTTATGGCAGAGTGGCCCGACGGAAGCCTCTCCTCAGTGCAAGACACATGAAAGCCCGCATGGAGGACTCCAAGATGGTGAGAAATAAGATTCTCTGGTCTGATGAGAGCAAGATAGAACTTTTTGGCCTTAATTCTAAGCGGTATTTGTGGAGAAAACCAGGCACTGCTCATCACCGTGCAGATGAATGCGGCCAAGTACAGGGATATCCTGGATGAAAACCTTCTCCAGAGTGCTCAGGACCTCAGATTGGGCCGAAGGTTTACCTTCCAACAAGACAATGACCTTAAGCACACAGCTAAAATAACGAAGGAGTGGCTTCACAACAACTCTGTGACTGTTCTTGAATGGCCCAGCCAGAGCCCTGACTTAAACCCAATTGAGCATCTCTGGAGAGACCTAAAAATGGCTGTCCACCAACATTTACCATCCAACCTGACAGAACTGGAGAGGATCTGCAAGGAGGAATGGCAGAGGATCCCCAAATCCAGGTGTGAAAAACTTGTTGCATCTTTCCCAAAAAGACTCATGGCTGTTTTAGATCAAAAGGGTGCTTCTACTAAATACTGAGCAAAGGGTCTGAATACTTGTGACCATGTGATATTTCAGTTTTTCTTTTTTAATAAATCTGCAAAAATGTCAACAATTCTGTGTTTTCCTGTCAATATGGGGTGCTGTGTGTACATTAATGAGGAAAAAAAAATAACTTAAATGATTTCAGCAAATGGCTGCAATATAACAAAGAGTGAAAAATTTAAGGGGGTCTCAATACTTTCCGTACCCACTGTACATAAACTTTGCCCATGTATGCCCTAAGTTGAGTAGCAATTATGGCAACGTCGACAGAGATCTCACAAAAGTTAAAGAGAATAAATAGTTGTATTACCTTAGAAAGTCTAAGGCTATGTCAAGATTTGCAAGACACTGACAGTTCCTAGAGACACAGCTGGCAGCCTTATTCCTAAGCTAGAAATGTGTTGTAATGGAAAAAAAAATCTTTGAGGGTTAAGAAAAAAACACAATATCATAAAATGTTTGAACAGAGCAACTAAAAAAAAAAAAAAACCTGCAGTGTACTGCCAAAGACTTGCAGGATGCCCTGATGAAAGGAGCAAATGTCATTTCAATGCAGAGTATAAGAACAATACGAAAAACACTAATTAAGCACTACCTTCTTGTTGCCGAATGTCACTCTTGACCAAGAAGAACATAAAAGGACAGCTTGAATATGATACAAATTAATTTGGATAGACCTGTGGAGTTCTGGAAGAAAGTTTTATGGAGTAATGTGACCAAACTAGAACTTTTGGACCCATGGATCAGTGGTATGTCTGGTGCAAAAAAGGCAAAGCTTAAAAACAGAAGAACACTATCTCCATGTCAGGGACGCGGGAAGTAGGGGTGCTGAGGGGGCTGCAGCACCCCCTGTTTTCACATGGTTTCAAATGCAACGCCAAGTTTGTTCATTTAAATTTTTTCAGTTTTAGCATTTAATCATTTATTTGTAATGATCTCCGAAATGTAAATTGTAAGTGGGCTATAATAAACCCATGTTTATCTTTATAAACATGATTAATTTTACTTGTGATGGTTTCTATATGGGATGATTAGCCTAATCCTCATGAACATGTGATGCTAGCGCGTGGTATCAGACATGAACAGTACAGAATGTGAACAAGATTAACTTTAATACAAGGAGATAATGGCGCAAAAGCAAATTTCAGATTTTTTAAAATGCCCATCCCAGCAAAAACTTTCCAAAATAGGCATCCAACACCAGCCCCAGCACGAGCACCGACGTAAGTGAACC
>NW_015506397.1:115908-159439 GCF_001515645.1 Sinocyclocheilus grahami
CAGGGACGCGGGAAGTAGGGGTGCTGAGGGGGCTGCAGCACCCCCTGTTTTCACATGGTTTCAAATGCAACGCCAAGTTTGTTCATTTAAATTTTTTCAGTTTTAGCATTTAATCATTTATTTGTAATGATCTCCGAAATGTAAATTGTAAGTGGGCTATAATAAACCCATGTTTATCTTTATAAACATGATTAATTTTACTTGTGATGGTTTCTATATGGGATGATTAGCCTAATCCTCATGAACACGTGACGCTAGCGCGTGGTATCAGACATGAACAGTACAGAATGTGAACAAGATTAACTTTAATACAAGGAGATAATGGCGCAAAAGCAAATTTCAGATTTTTTAAAATGCCCATCCCAGCAAAAACTTTCCAAAATCGGCAGCCCCAGCACGAGCACCGACGTAAGTGAACCAGAACCAGTAATTGAACCCCCCCCCCGCCTGCCCACTCCACCCAACACGGACATACACAGCACCCCCAACCGAAAACATCTTCCCGCGTCCCTGCTCCATGTTCAAACTTGGAGGTGGATCAGTCCTGTTATGGGGGGTGTTACTGCTGCAGGAAGTGGAAATCTTTGACTGTATAGAACATCATGAATTCTTAGGAAGTATCAGGCCATTTTGGCAAGAATTGTGATGCCTTCGGTGCAGAGACTGAAGCTTGATGATTAAAGGGGTCATATAATGCTGATAAAAATAACATTATTTAGTGTATTTAGTGTAATGAAATGTGTTTATGCGGTTTAAAGTTAAAAAAACACATTATTTTCCACATACTGTACATTATTGTTTCTCCTCTATGCCCCGCCTTTCTGAAACGCTTCGATTTTTACAAAGCTCATCGGTCTGAAAAAGCGAGGTGTGCTCTGATTGGCCAGCTATCCAGTGCGTTGTGATTGGCTGAATACCTCAAGCGTGAGACGGAAATGTTACGCCCCTCACATACTGTTGATGCCCTGTCAGGCCAGAGCGACGAGACAACATTAAAACCCATTATAAACGAGGCATTTGTTGCATCCAGTGGGGACGTAATTACTGATTATAATGACTTATACTGTCTTTTTACGCGTTGCGTTGCATTGCATCGCGCCACGTAAACATAAAACTCTGTCTGCATTTGTGATCAGAGAAATGACAAACAATAAGTGCTACTCTATTCCCCAAAACTCGCGTTTGAATCATCAGTGGCAAATCCTTTAAATTAAAACGTACATACGTGAGTCAGAACAGCCGGCTTGTAGTCTAACGTTACTCTCCCAGGATCAGTAAACAGTCCTCCATAAAATGTGCTGCACACATCTGGATATTTGGGTTAAACTGTTCTGGAACAGTGTGGTAAATACAACTTAACCACTGATTTGTAGTCATGTCCTCTTTTGGAAGATCAAACAAAGTAGTTTAGCTTTCACAACGAACAACACAGCGGCCTAGCGTTAGCCGAAGCCCCGTGAGCTGAGGCGGCGGAGTCGAGAACGGCGCGCCCGGCGGATGCAACGAATGAGCGGCAACCACATGTGACGACCCCAGGCTGGACTCCGCTTTGTCCACAGTGAAAGTTTATGTATTCCCTCAGCGACCAGCACAGATCATCTCTTGGCATGACGAAGTGGATATCGTCCTCTTTTGGAAGACCAAACAAAGTAGTTTCGCTTTCACAACGAAGCACACAGCGTCTTCACGACATGGCTGCAGCGTCAACAATACTACAGCGAGAATAAAAGTTACGCCTTCTTTCTTTGTGTGAACATTTGGGCGGCGTTATGCAAATCTTCCCACATAGTGATGTAGATATGTGGGGGCCGTTTTAGGGGGCGTGGCTGACTCTGAACTTTTATAAAGAATATCTCTTTGGATTTGAGACTTTAGTCTTTGCAACTTTACAGACCTTCGTTATGCACCAAGAGCTTGTTACACTCCAAAGAGAAAGGAAAAATTGAAATCGCATCATATGACCCCTTTAATGGACTTTCCTGCAGGAAAGCCATGCCAAAGTATACATCCAAATCTACTTATGCTTGGTTCAGGGGTCAGTCGTAGAATGTTCTCGAGTGGCCTGTTCAGTCTCCAGATTTAATTATCATTGAAAATATTTTTTGTAATCTGAAGAAAGCAGTGGCAATGTGAAAACCAAAGATTATCAGTGATCTGAAAGCTATTTTTCAGGCAAGGAATGGGCCAAGACTGCAGTAGAGAGCTAACAGAAGTTTCTAAGCACTTATAGGCAGTGTTTATTGGAGGTTACAAAGAATAAAAGATTCTGCACAAAATTTAACTCTTGGGGGTTGAATAATTTTTAACATAAATGTTTAGAGCCATTTTTTTCCCCCTCAACTTTACGTTCTCAGAATCACTTAAATGTGTATTAAGAAACTTTCTCTAATAGTTCACTGATGCCTTTGTTGAATTGTTTTTTATTTATTTATTTTTTATAACATGTTGTTCTGGGCAGCAAAATGTCTTGCAGGTCAAGGGGGTTGAATAATTTTGATTGTAACTGTTTATAACCATCTAAAAAAAAAACATGATTTTTTTAGATAAAAGTGATAATTAGTAGAATAAATATTTATATTTATATTATATATAGAGAATATTACATTTAATATTACATATACATACAGAGTTTATTATCGTATAACTAAATGACCTAAATCTACAACTAAAACCATAATATCATTTTAATTACTTTAAATACAATAAACATTAACTGAGATAAAAAAAATCAAACTGTTTAATTTATTAAATATTATAAAATTTTATTTCAGCTAGTTGCAGCTACTTTTCTCAGTTTTGTTTAGTTTGAGTTCAAGTGCAAACGTAACTAAAATTAAAACAATTAAAATATATATATTTTTAATAAAAATTACAAAAATACACAACGAAATGACTACAACTTTAACTTCAATGAATATAAAACAAACAAAAAATATATATATAATTCAAAGTATATATTAAGCACACACTGGATAAAAGGACATCCAAATGAGATCTCCACACTTCACTAGTGGCCAAAGAACTTTCTGAACATGCAGTCAGCCGTCACTATGCCCACAAGATATGGACAAAGCATTTTAAACCAGACACATGCATAACTGACATGCTCAAAGGGTTTAGTAATGTAAATGAAATACAATTATTATTTAATACGAGATAAGTGTCACAGAAGCCTCATGATAAATTTAGAGGGAGTGCTTATTAAGACCCTACCTTCACCGTCTGTCCTGCCTCAGGTCCATCCTATTGGGAACAGAAGCAGATAATTAGTTGGGAATTCAGGAATACCTCTGTCAATAATTCAGTAGCATTTTAATTTCAAATGAATCGCTGCACTTTCACATGACCATGTGACTGTCAAGGTTTGTTGTTGTTTTTCTCGCACCTTATTTTTCTGCTTTTGAGCAAAGAGATACTTAAATTATACTTTAAATTCAGATATGCACAATTGTTAGGATTAAAGATTCTTCAGAAGTACAAATGATGTGAATATGCTTTGAATATAAATAAATAATAAATAAATTAAATAATAACAGTAGTAATGTATTATTATAGAATGTATATACACTGTACTATAATATATGCTGAATTAAAGTATACATATAATTTTGTTTTCTCAGTTTTGTTTAGTTTGAGTTCAAGTGCAAACGTAACTAAAATTAAAACAATTAAAATATATATATTTTTAATAAAAATTACAAAAATACACAACAAAATGACTACAACTTTAACTTCAATGAATATAAAACAAACAAAAAATATATATATATAATTCAAAGTATATATTAAGCACACACTGGATAAAAGGACATCCAAATGAGATCTCCACACTTCACTAGTGGCCAAAGAACTTTCTGAACATGCAGTCAGCCGTCACTATGCCCACAAGATATGGACAAAGCATTTTAAACCAGACACATGCATAACTGACATGCTCAAAGGGTTTAGTAATGTAAATGAAATACAATTATTATTTAATACGAGATAAGTGTCACAGAAGCCTCATGATAAATTTAGAGGGAGTGCTTATTAAGACCCTACCTTCACCGTCTGTCCTGCCTCAGGTCCATCCTATTGGGAACAGAAGCAGATAATTAGTTGGGAATTCAGGAATACCTCTGTCAATAATTCAGTAGCATTTTAATTTCAAATGAATCGCTGCACTTTCACATGACCATGTGACTGTCAAGGTTTGTTGTTTTTTTTCTCGCACCTTATTTTTCTGCTTTTGAGCAAAGAGATACTTAAATTATACTTTAAATTAAGATATGCACAATTGTTAGGATTAAAGATTCTTCAGAAGTACAAATGATGTGAATATGCTTTGAATATAAATAAATAATAAATAAATTAAATAATAACAGTAGTAATGTATTATTATAGAATGTATATACACTGTACTATAATATATGCTGAATTAAAGTATACATATAATTTTGCATTAAATGTCATGCAAATTAAAAAAAGGGGGGAAAAAAGAAAAAAAACACTGAAGAATAATGATATTTTAACATGAATTTCTACATGGCAAAAATGTGACATCCCAATTGCTTTTTAGGTCTTACACAAGTGCAAATAAAATGTAAAAAAATTTGATATTTATTTAGTATTGTCTTATTTTTCATTTCCACATGAAAATTAAACACCTCAGATGCATCACCTTTTTGGAAAGAGAGTTTTATCTGTAGAACAGTCTTTCACTATTTCATGAAAGCAAGTAAATCTAACCTCATATCAACTCCTGCAGCAAAGGATATTGATTACTTTCTTTTGTCTGATAAATGAAATTATTGTCTTCTGTTGGATTGTGTGTTTTGAAATGGGTAACTATTTGAAATTAACATACAAAATGTATCTGTTACAGTGACATATTGAGCAGGAAAGAACCTGCACTTTTTTTTTCATAAGTCATAAGTCATAAGTAATTCATAAATAGACTATTTTTGATAGCTGTCAGATACAGTGTCCAAAAAAGTTTATGCAACACTGCATTCATACTCAATCATCTATGAATGCCACTGCATTATACATTAAACCACTATTTAACCAAATATGAAACCAAGTGCCATTTATTTTAGGATGTAAAGTCTGACATGTGAAATAAGTCAGTTTACATATGTGTTTTTTGCTGAGTATCATATTTGATATATCAGGCTTTTATGGCTCATATAGTATGATGTGTCAAGAATATGGACCTTATAGTTGAAGATTTATTTCGCAGCCCAGCGATTTAATTATAAATTTAAAAAAAAAAATATATATATATATATATATATATACAGTGGGTATCAATGGTTTGATGTGGGAGAGATAGGCCCAATTTGAATTGGAAATAGATGAATGAATCTGATAGGCATCAGGACTCAAAAGAGAAAGCTCAGAGAGGAGTCCTCCTTCACAATCGCCCTGTTTGACTCCAAACAGCTTTTATTAAAAACGATCCATAACATCTCATATCACACGACTCATTTTTTGATTGTTGCTTTCTTCTTGCCAAACACTTCTTCTATTCTATTCTTCCTGTCCTTCGCGCTTCATAACAAATCACTAAGTACCGTAAATGCAAACGAGTGGAGTGATACAATGATACAAGAATGAAATGCCTCTTGATACTCTTAGCCAAGAAGATTAAACATTACTTTTAGTTAGTTATTTTCCAGCTAATTCAGCTGAATCGAAATAAAAAAATCTGTCAGTACATAATATGAAATATTATAAAATGGTTAACACACAATACAAATCTATATGAATATGGATCTGTATGAAATCTATATGAATCTATATTAATATAGCCCCAGTGCACAAAGCAAGGTCCGTAAAGACTATGGTTGGATGAGTTTGGTAAGAACTTGACTGGCCCACACAGAGCCCTGACCTCAACCCCATTGAACACTTTTGGATGAACTGTAATGGAGATTGCAAGCCAGGCCTTCTCGTCCAACATCTGTGCCTGAGATCTACAGTACACACACACACACACACACTGATGTAAACCCACACACAAACCCACATCCTTCTACACAAGCAAAATAGAGCAAATTATTGGAATATCAATGGTTTGATGTGGGAGAGATAGGCCCAATTTGAATTGGAAATAGATGAATGAATCTGATAGGCATCAGGACTCAAAAGAGAAAGCTCAGAGAGAGGAGTCCTCCTTCACAATCGCCCTGTTTGACTCCAAACAGCTTTTATTTGGCGCAGTTGCTGATATTCATGGCCAAAAGCTAAGATGAAATTCTAATAGCTTGTAATGTACATCAATGAGATATTTATAACAGTACCACAGACAATTTACATAAAACGCATATGAATATCAGTTGTCACTCTATATCTCCCAACAATATGTCATTAAAATGATGTGATTCTCTACACATATGGTTACTTTACTGGCACACCTGTGTGAATTCATGGAGAACTGACTTCAAACATCCACCAATCATTACCTTGATAAATGGGAAAACAAAGTAACTTGAAAAAGTAACTCAGATATTTTGATGTAAATGTAAAAGTAAAATGTTAATTTACTAGGTACTTGGAGAAAGTAATCTTATTACGTATACATCAATATATATATATATATATATATATATTGATGAATATAAGAACATGCCAAATTGAACAAAATCTGAAATCCCATCATACATGTATGACGATGGTTAGGGAGGATGCCTGGAAGTGTCCCTGCGCTAAATAATAATAACATGAGATCTACAGTACACACACACACACACACACTCCATCATACATGTATGACGATGGTTAGGGAGGATGCCTGGAAGTGTTTCTCAATCACGTTGGCTATTTTCTGTGCGGTCATGAACAGATCTGCCACCTCATCAGGATGAAGATCTCGAAATCTCTCGACAATGTGAAGAGGACAAACTAGAACATCTGTAGGAGGAGTTTGTCAAGGGAAAAACATTGGAATTGAGAAAAAATGCAACTACGTTGACAAAACATGACCCTCTGAAAGCTTATTGATATATGACAACTTGAACATTATGGGTTAGATACAATTCAAGCTCAAATCATTAACACCTGTGACATGCTGTTGAATAACAGAGTATGAAAAAAATGCTTCACATTTCTGCTTTTATCTGCAATTCTTCTGATAATCCGTCAGAATTTCTTACCCTTGATTTTTCCTTGAGAAGTCATCACTTAAATTAAGTAAATGTTAATTCAACAGTCTGTAAACACTAGTTGCATTTACAATAAGACAGAACATTCCTCTAGAGCCTTTGTAATAAATTAACCTTTAACCATCAAAGTGATTTCAATAGTTATACAATGGAAAGGTATTGCAGAATTCAAGTAGAACAAAACTCTTACCTCACCAGAGATGAAGACAAACATTACAGAGTGGCCAGTATCACCTAACTTAATCTGGACGAATGGAAAACTCTATATTAACCACAGGAAGACAAAGCAGGGACAGGCTGAACATATGAATGAAGACAGCAGAACCTGATTTTTTTTCCCTGTCCCTGCGCTAAATAATAATAACATGAGATCTACAGTACACACACACACACACACACTGATGTAAACCCACACACAAACCCACATCCTTCTACACAAGCAAAATAGAGCAAATTATTGGAATATCAATGGTTTGATGTGGGAGAGATAGGCCCAATTTGAATTGGAAATAGATGAATGAATCTGATAGGCATCAGGACTCAAAAGAGAAAGCTCAGAGAGGAGTCCTCCTTCACAATCGCCCTGTTTGACTCCAAACAGCTTTTATTAAAAACGATCCATAACATCTCATATCACACGACTCATTTTTTGATTGTTGCTTTCTTCTTGCCAAACACTTCTTCTATTCTATTCTTCCTGTCCTTCGCGCTTCATAACAAATCACTAAGTACCGTAAATGCAAACGAGTGGAGTGATACAATGATACAAGAATGAAATGCCTCTTGATACTCTTAGCCAAGAAGATTAAACATTACTTTTAGTTAGTTATTTTCCAGCTAATTCAGCTGAATCGAAATAAAAAAATCTGTCAGTACATAATATGAAATATTATAAAATGGTTAACACACAATACAAATCTATATGAATATGGATCTGTATGAAATCTATATGAATCTATATTAATATAGCCCCAGTGCACAAAGCAAGGTCCGTAAAGACTATGGTTGGATGAGTTTGGTAAGAACTTGACTGGCCCACACAGAGCCCTGACCTCAACCCCATTGAACACTTTTGGATGAACTGTAATGGAGATTGCAAGCCAGGCCTTCTCGTCCAACATCTGTGCCTGACCTCACAAGTGTACTGGATGAATGGGCAAACATTCCCACAGAAACACTCCAAAATCTTGTGGAAAGGCTTCCCAGAAGATTAGAAGCTATTATAGCTGCAAATAAGGGAGCAAATCTATATTGATGCATACATGTGCATTTATAATGCAATAGTCAGGTGTCCATATAGTGTATCTCCAGTATGAAGACTTTCACTCATACTTTATTACATAAATAATAAATGGTTACTTTTTTTCTGAAATACATAATACACAGAACAGTTTTGACAGTATATGGATTTTTTATGTCGCTAAGGGTGTTGAGTAGTGATACACAGATCTGTTTGGTGAAGCGGTCAGAGCCATGCTTTATTGTAAGTAAATAAAACACAGCTATTGACCAATTAGTACCAAGGGCCAGACCTATATGTTTTAGAATTCCATTTAATTCCAACAGCTTTTGTGTCTTCCAGAGGGCGCAAATTCTGTAAAGTCACTAAACAATTTGTTCAAAGAAGTCCAACAATTCATAAATTCTTTGAAATGGTGAAAAAACAATCAAAGCCCATACCTATTGTAGGAAACATGGGGGTTGCAGGTGGTATGCTAACTCTTAAGAGTAGACTTCCAAAGACACATCTTGCCTCTCTCTCTTTCTCTCTCTCTCTCTCTCTCTCTCTCTCTCTCAGGTCATGATATCAGTAGCCATTTGCTTTTCCACAAACAGTCAGATATTGTTAAAAAACAATTTAATGAACTCTGTAAGCCACTGAAATCCAGGTAACTTTTAAGGTGCAATATTAAACATGCTGATATGAATACTGCACTAAATGGATGCAGAATGAGTACTTCAAACACATTTTTCATACATTCATACTGTATACCAGCATGGTGTCTGCAAGTTATATACCCATAAAATGAGTACATATATTGTAAACTCAAATAAATTCTTACATTCAAATGTATTCTTACAGCCAGACAGAAATTCCTCGTACTGTGTCTTGCTGTTTGAAGGACTACACTACATGAGTATATTAGGACACTCACAGGCTAATGGTCACATCAGAGCTGAATTCATCACAAGATCCGTTTCTTTGGTTTTTGTGTTTACAGATGTGGTATTTGTAGGGTATTAGCTGATACAATATAACATAGTCAGTGCTGGTCCTAGACTTCTAAGGCCCCTAAGCAAAAAATGTGTCAGGGGCCACTATGTTTACATTTACATTTATTCATTTGACAGATGCTTTTATCCAAAGCGACTTACAGTTGAGGAACAGAACAAGTGATGTATCATAAGATGGCAATAAACACGAGAAGTGTCTGTTATACAAGGTTCCAGTCATCGTTCAAAATAATAAAAAGCTAGGACAGGAGAATAAGAGAACAGAAAAAGTGAAGGTATAGATTTTTATTTTTATTTTTTTAATTATTAAAGTATTGGAGCCAGTTAGATACTAGAGATGAGTTTTCAGTTGTTTCTTGAATATTGTGAGGGATTTTGCTGTTCGGATGGAGTTAGGTAGGTCATTCCACCATCAGGGTATGGTGAAAGAAAACGTCCTTGAGAGTTATTTGTTCCTCTCTGCAATGGGACTATGAGTCACTGCTCATTTTCCGACTGCAGGCTTCTGAAGGGTGTGTAGTTGCATAAGAGAGAGCGGAAGTAGGAGGGTGTGGCAAGCACCAATGTTTTGAACTTGATGCGAGCCACGACTGGAAGCCAGTGCAGAGAGATGAGAAGCGGTGTGACATGAGCTCTCTTGGGCTCATTGAAAACAAGACGTGCTACTGCATTCTGAATCATTTGCAGAGGTCTGCTTGCAATAGTCTAACCTAGAAATGACAAGGACCTGGACGAGAAGCTGTGTTGCATGCTCTGTTAGGAAGGGTCTGATTTTTCCTGATGTTGTGTAGTACAAACCTGCATGATCGTGCTGTTTTTGCAATGTAATCTTTAAAGGTCAGCTGCTCATCAAGAATCACATGCCGAGAAGTTCATCGGGCAGTCTAAGATCCGATCAGGTACCATTGAATCATCTGTTTGAAATAAGAGGCAGAGCTGCGTGCTATCAGCATAGCAATGATATGAAAAACCATGCGCCTGAATAATGGGTCCTGTGATGTAGTGTATATAGAAAAGAGGAGGGGCCCAATAACTGATCCCTGAGGAATCCCAGTGACCAGTTGATGTGATTTGGATATGTATCCTCCCCAAGCCCCGCTGAAGTACCTACCTGTGAGGTAAGACTCAAACCAGTGGAGTGCAGTTCCGGTGATGCCCAGCGATAAGAGGGTGGACAGAAAGATTTGACGAATAACACTGTCGAATGCAGCAGATAGATCTAGGAGTATGAGAACTGACTGTGTTTAAGAGAGAATTCACCAAGATGGACATTTTGACACACCTGATCCCCAAAGTAGCCTATACTTGTCCTCGTCTTGGATTGCTCACACAGAAAGCCACCTGGAGAACAGCGTAATTTTCATAGCTTAAAATGCTTTTAACTCTTTTTTTTATATCAAGCATGTCTGACATGAGACTGTTAATTACGACAGTCATGTTACATTATTTGACTAATTTGGATGCTACACCACTTTAAAATAAATAAAAATGATCTTTCAGAACAAGGGGGCCCCCTGTTGCTTCAGGGGCAATATGCAACTTGCATAATTTGCATAAAGGGAGGACCAACACTGAACGCAGTAGTTACCGTGTCTACACCGGACGCCAGCAACATGACACGACACGACACATTGCGACAAAAGACAACAGATCTCATTATAATCAGTGATGCTGTCTACACTGGATGCGCGCAACACCGTAATGTCCCCGACAGTAATCTGATGCCTTGTTCTATTTATGACGTACTGACACAAAGTACAAATGATTTGCAAGGGTATTTGATTTTAACACATTGGACAATCAAGACTTCACATTAATTATTTCAGCAGCATGAAAAACAAAACAGTTATTCAAACTAGGAATCTATTATAAGAAGAAAGCGAGCAAAGAACACTGAAGCGGTCCATGATGGCTTCAGTCTAATGTAAGCTATGCACTTAAAAATAAAAAACTCCCGTAATAATCATTAAAGCTGTCCACACTGCATAGTCAATATCTTTCCTGCAGATTGTTGTTTATGCTGATGAGAGAATTTGTGAATGCGAAGATTGAGAATTCAGTCAAGGAGTGCGTGCACTGAACAACTCCAGAGTTATCCGTGGTGACTTTTCAACTGACTAAGTTCATGGCCACTTCATCCAACACTCTTTATGCTCTCCATGTTCTTAAATTTCCATTGCACATGAGAAACCACTTCAGACGATTCAGTGTGTGCGGAGAACTGAACAAATCATTCAAACTGATTCGAGAACCAATTCAGACCATTTTGCCAACTTGTTTGATCAAGGCCTTGAACCGAATTGACTTTAAATAGTGATTAATTCAAGAATGGGCCATCGCTCATGCCCCATAAAAAAAGAGAGTGCGCTTGTAATAAACTAAGCGTTTCTTAACATATTGCATTAAAATGAAATAACGAGAGGATCATCGCCCAGTGTAGCGAAATAAAAGTACAGTTTATTTATTAGAAATGTACACGAGTTAAAGTAAAAGTAGCCACCTTCAAATTTACTCTACTTTAAATTAAATGTACTCAAGCAAATGTAACGGAGTAAATATACTTTGTTACTACTCACCTCTAAAAACTATATACTTGTATACTTAAATATGATATATTATATAGTGCTACTACTGTTATAGTGCTACTACTAGAACTACTAGCACTAATATATGTTCAGTATACACAAACCTCTATCTCTCTCTCTGTATATATATATATATATATATATATATATATATATATATATATATAAGTAGTACTAATAATGCAGATACCTCAATTTAAGATGATTAGTGTAACGTTTCTAAATCTATTAACTAGAAACATGAAGAACAATTACAAAAATATGTAAAAATATAAAAAAATAAAAAAAAATGTGAATTTTGTTCATACACCAAGTTTGCTGTCTTCTATTTTTCTTATTGATGTCCAAATGCTATTATTTGTGTCAGAAATGTTCACATAATAGCAAATTTAATTTCTCGTCTACACTATGTAAAGTTGTTTTTTGTGTGTGACTGCTCACTCATCTCCCACAGATGTGCGGCAACATCAGGTCACTAGCATTATTCTCAGGCATTGCGGTTATTTGACTGCTTTCATCTCTTTGCCTTTGCAGATTTACAGTCCTTTGCTGATGCGTCCCTTCAAATATTTGCCCTTGAACTTTATTATTCTACAGTAACATTGACAGATCTCTGCTAACCCCTACAGACACCGTAGGCAAACTGAGCAGCTGGGCACTGTGATTGGACAATAACTACATAAAGAGGAAGGCAAGTAAATAAATAAGGTAGAAAAACAGAGACGCTATTGGAAACACTGTTGGATAGCAAATCCCCAATTAACCCTCGAAATCACATTCAGGAGCTAAGCGGCTTGCAGGAAATTAACATGGCAGTAGCCATGGCAGCCAACAGGGTGAAATTGAATGCAACAATTAGCGCTTAGAGCAGAGAACTTGACCTCTCTGATAGAGTAGGACTGTGAGCTCAGGCTCCAGTTATGTGTACTGAAAAGCAGGTCAGGAAGTCAATACAGTGCTAAACGTGACCAAGATGGAACACAGGAAGTCCCCACGTCCCCACCATAAAGGGACTCCACAGCCTTTGCCTTTGCATGCGGTGTCCTTCTGTCCTTATGGCACAGTGTTGAGTATTTGTTTACTCGTGTGATTGTTTTTTTCCTCTGAAAATAAGGATAAAGCTTCAAAATAAAGGGTGTGAAGGTGTAAAAGGTAAGAGAGGACGAATTTCTCTCTTTTTTTCTTCTTCCAGCTCAAGTTTTGACACTTAATAGGGCTATTTTGGACACACAAAAAAAGCAGGACACGACTGAGCAATACAGACAGTCTTCTAGCCTGTGATGAACCCAGCGGGGGGAAAATGAATCAAACTGCCTTTATTCACTTCACACCCTAACTACAGGACTGTCAGAACAAAGAGATCTCGCACACAGCTACCAATCCAGCCTGTCTGCCTTATTACAGACCGCCTAAGCTGGCCAGAACACGCCAGCCGCCCGCTAGAGTGACAGAACTGCTGTCAAAGATTTTCAGAATTTCAAAGATGCCCAGAAAAAAAGAGATAGGTAGAGTAAATGCCTCTCTTTTTTATTAATCAACCCGTCAAACTGGCTTTTTAATATGCCAGTTGTACCTACCTTCATTTTCTGTTGTCCTCATAGCAAAACAGTCATTGCAGACAAATGGCTTTTTAATTGCTGTATGAATCCCTCCAATCACAAGCGCCTAACTTTTATGGCATCAATCATCTAAACGTTGTAATATAAGCTCTGAAAGCCTGGAATGGTCATTATATTTGATGTGCCATTCGCACCATACAGTTGCATCTACCCTCTGCACAGATGCAAACACAAGCACATAAACAGTAATTATACCTATCAAAAAGAACCAGGGCAATTAAACAGCATGTCAAGTAAAAGAGAGATACAGTTTACTTTCTGGCAGGAGCGTAGATTGCATTATATATATATATATATATATATAAGTAGTACTAATAATGCAGATACCTCAATTTAAGATGATTAGTGTAACGTTTCTAAATCTATTAACTAGAAACATGAAGAACAATTACAAAAATATGTAAAAATATAAAAAAATAAAAAAAAATGTGAATTTTGTTCATACACCAAGTTTGCTGTCTTCTATTTTTCTTATTGATGTCCAAATGCTATTATTTGTGTCAGAAATGTTCACATAATAGCAAATTTAATTTCTCGTCTACACTATGTAAAGTTGTTTTTTGTGTGTGACTGCTCACTCATCTCCCACAGATGTGCGGCAACATCAGGTCACTAGCATTATTCTCAGGCATTGCGGTTATTTGACTGCTTTCATCTCTTTGCCTTTGCAGATTTACAGTCCTTTGCTGATGCGTCCCTTCAAATATTTGCCCTTGAACTTTATTATTCTACAGTAACATTGACAGATCTCTGCTAACCCCTACAGACACCGTAGGCAAACTGAGCAGCTGGGCACTGTGATTGGACAATAACTACATAAAGAGGAAGGCAAGTAAATAAATAAGGTAGAAAAACAGAGACGCTATTGGAAACACTGTTGGATAGCAAATCCCCAATTAACCCTCGAAATCACATTCAGGAGCTAAGCGGCTTGCAGGAAATTAACATGGCAGTAGCCATGGCAGCCAACAGGGTGAAATTGAATGCAACAATTAGCGCTTAGAGCAGAGAACTTGACCTCTCTGATAGAGTAGGACTGTGAGCTCAGGCTCCAGTTATGTGTACTGAAAAGCAGGTCAGGAAGTCAATACAGTGCTAAACGTGACCAAGATGGAACACAGGAAGTCCCCACCTCATCATTATAAAGGGACTCCACAGCCTTTGCCTTTGCATGCGGTGTCCTTCTGTCCTTATGGCACAGTGTTGAGTATTTGTTTACTCGTGTGATTGTTTTTTTCCTCTGAAAATAAGGATAAAGCTTCAAAATAAAGGGTGTGAAGGTGTAAAAGGTAAGAGAGGACGAATTTCTCTCTTTTTTTCTTCTTCCAGCTCAAGTTTTGACACTTAATAGGGCTATTTTGGACACACAAAAAAAGCAGGACACGACTGAGCAATACAGACAGTCTTCTAGCCTGTGATGAACCCAGCGGGGGGAAAATGAATCAAACTGCCTTTATTCACTTCACACCCTAACTACAGGACTGTCAGAACAAAGAGATCTCGCACACAGCTACCAATCCAGCCTGTCTGCCTTATTACAGACCGCCTAAGCTGGCCAGAACACGCCAGCCGCCCGCTAGAGTGACAGAACTGCTGTCAAAGATTTTCAGAATTTCAAAGATGCCCAGAAAAAAAGAGATAGGTAGAGTAAATGCCTCTCTTTTTTATTAATCAACCCGTCAAACTGGCTTTTTAATATGCCAGTTGTACCTACCTTCATTTTCTGTTGTCCTCATAGCAAAACAGTCATTGCAGACAAATGGCTTTTTAATTGCTGTATGAATCCCTCCAATCACAAGCGCCTAACTTTTATGGCATCAATCATCTAAACGTTGTAATATAAGCTCTGAAAGCCTGGAATGGTCATTATATTTGATGTGCCATTCGCACCATACAGTTGCATCTACCCTCTGCACAGATGCAAACACAAGCACATAAACAGTAATTATACCTATCAAAAAGAACCAGGGCAATTAAACAGCATGTCAAGTAAAAGAGAGATACAGTTTACTTTCTGGCAGGAGCGTAGATTGCATTTCAACTTAGGGGGAGTGGGGGCAACAAACAGGAAATTTGTTTTATAGTTTTAATTACAATATTGACAATTTGATGTTTTTTTTCTGAAATTGGGAGGAAATTGTCTGTCTACTCCCCCTGGAGAGAGAGTGTGTTTTTTAATATACATTTAGGGGATCAACAATGTGAAAATTTGACAAACGTTAAGCCAGTATGTCATTATCGTAAAATAAATCATGATGATGATCAGGACCCTGATTTCACAATTATGGCCTATGTCTGAAGATGGTTTTATTATGTGTGATAAAAAAAAAATGAAAATGATGTTGGGGAAACCTCTATGATTTACTTTCTTTATTTTAGTATGAAAAAACACCATGACAATAGTCCACAGTGATTGATTGGTTGATTGATTTATGGCTGATGCAGCATGTTAGAGAGCAGGGTGGCCTATATTATATGTCAAAGTTCTAATTAGATTAAACAAATAGTAAAATATGAAAATGAATTGCAATGAAAAATATTTATTTTACATAACATTAATTAAATTAGAAATAAAGTATTATAAAAGTAATTTATATCAATATGAAAAATAATACAATAATATTTGATAACCTGTAAAACAAACAAGTTTATAATTTAGATAGTAGCTTCTTAATTTCTTATTATAGCTTCTTATTACAATGCTGTACAGTGCACTCAGTGGTCTGGCAAGTCTTCATAATATGTGGGCTGTCAAAATAAAAACCACCTATTGACTAAATAGAATAAATAAATAAATACATAAATAAATAAATAAATAAATAAATAAATAAATAAATAAATAAATAAATAAATAAATAAATAAATAAATAAATAAATAAATAAATAAATAAATAAATAAATAAATAAATAAATAAATAAATAAATAAATAAATAAACAAACATGGCAATATAGCGGTCTAATTGTCTGGGTGAACTATCTTTTTTATTTGTCTGTCTACTCCCCCTGGAGAGAGAGTGTGTTTTTTAATATACATTTAGGGGATCAACAATGTGAAAATTTGACAAACGTTAAGCCAGTATGTCATTATCGTAAAATAAATCATGATGATGATCAGGACCCTGATTTCACAATTATGGCCTATGTCTGAAGATGGTTTTATTATGTGTGATAAAAAAAAATGAAAATGATGTTGGGGAAACCTCTATGATTTACTTTCTTTATTTTAGTATGAAAAAACACCATGAAAATAGTCCATAGTGATTGATTGGTTGATTGATTTATGGCTGATGCAGCATGTTAGAGAGCAGGGTGGCCTATATTATATGTCAAAGTTCTAATTAGATTAAACAAATAGTAAAATATGAAAATGAATTGCAATGAAAAATATTTATTTTACATAACATTAATTAAATTAGAAATAAAGTATTATAAAAGTAATTTATATCAATATGAAAAATAATACAATAATATTTGATAACCTGTAAAACAAACAAGTTTATAATTTAGATAGTAGCTTCTTAATTTCTTATTATAGCTTCTTATTACAATGCTGTACAGTGCACTCAGTGGTCTGGCAAGTCTTCATAATATGTGGGCTGTCAAAATAAAAACCACCTATTGACTAAATAGAATAAATAAATAAATACATAAATAAATAAATAAATAAATAAATAAACAAACATGGCAATATAGCGGTCTAATTGTCTGGGTGAACTATCTTTTTATTTATTTTTTACATTATGGGTTGAAACATGAAATGTATTTAAGGGGGGGGGACTTTAACAAATACACACAATCTACAATCCAGCTACAAGAGGTATAAAACAACATATGGACTGACAAAATTGTTTCAGCCTTTATCTATTCTTGGACATTTTGATATATACTTCAGTCAAAGATACTGTAGCAAGAACTGGCTAAATCTGCTGGTTCCAATCTGGATGCTAAGGAACTTACAGACCTACAATGATTTCAATCAGTGAGAAGAACCTAAGCTGGTTTGTTGGTTTTATTCAGTATAAGATGGTCTCCTAGCATGACCAAATGGAAACTGTCCAAATTTCCCCTAAAAGCATCCATCAGAACAACCTCACCACTCTGGACTAAACAAGACCAACAACCCAAATTAGATAAGTTAAAGATGGACTTTCTCAGGGTAGTCACTAGATTTGCTAAATTTTTGAGGTTCATTGCACTGAATTCCGAAGACAATATATTATTTGGTTTGAGGCAGCTGACAATAAGTCAACAAGATATCACTGCATGTTAGCCCCGTAGCCTTTGAGAAACCATGTTAAATTATAGCTACATCTTTGTTGCACAACATCAAATTTTTTTTTAAGCTACAACATGGATCAGACTTCATGCTAACTAACAAAGCTTGTGAAACTATAAACAAAATGGCCTTAACCTGCGAAGCAAATTTGTTCCTGTTCTGATAGCTAATCCAAAAGGAACCATCATTCTCTGTCAAAAACTATTTCCCAATATGCCACTTCACAAGGGAACAGGGGCGTGCAAGGTGACAGAAAACTATCTCATAAAACAGTATCATTTGTGAGAGCACATATGGGACACATCTGCGTATGCAGAGATTATTAGAAAAGCAGGTGACAAAAGCTCACTAGCATTCAGCCATCAGAAGGTAGGTATCACCGCTTGCCTGAAAATGCAGCATCCTAATTCCAAGGTGGATTTTTGGAGGCTCTGATCCATGAACTTGCTCATCATCACTTTACAAACCTTGCTGCACCTTCAGGCTAATGGCAGTATTCACACACAGGTTCCTCCACGTGTCTCTGTCCTATTACTCTGTGACAGACGGTCTCTCTGCGGCCTGCAGAATCATCCTTCACACTTGATTAGCAAGGCAAATAGGCAGGAACGGGAGCGTATCGTGGGAGAAAGGTTTCACATGTGACAACTCGATATGGACGCCACCAACCCAAGGGAGAGTTTAACATGAACACAACCCGTTTTCCTGTGACATACAGGATGACTGGAAAGCAATAATTAGGAAAGGATATCAATGGGAGGACAGAAAATAACTAATCTCAACAGTACTGAAGGCTAAAGTGAATGGATAGCAGTACCCGCGTGGAATTGTTGCAGACTGGCTATTGAAACAGAAATGTTCATGACAACAGGAGGATCCTAAATGACTGGCCATAAATGATAGGGAAGTTAATATCTAATCAATTATAGTATTTCATATCAATAACGCTGACAATCATGAAACTGCTGCTTCAGGTAACACTTTGGCAACAGAGACTCAACTTTACAACAGTAGATATCAACTTTAAAAAACTTTACTTGAAAAATAAATATTTTGGATCATAAATATATTTACTGCCACTTTTGATCTATTTAATGCATCCTTGCTGAATAAAAATATGAATAATCTTAAAAATCCTAAATTTTGTAATGGTGTCGTGTTCAAAATTTAAACAATGACATGGTTCACAGACTGAAGATAAAAAATGTGGTGCAACTGATTAATACATTTTCATATATACTCATATTTCAACATATTTGAACTTCTGACCATTTATAATAATGTGGTTTATTAATAACAGTTGTGCATTTTTAAATATTTCACAATTTCTGGTAGCATTTGTGCCTTATATGATTTGTGTAACACTGTTGTTACTGTTAACTAAAACGATTAAATATTTTGTTAATTTAAATCAAGTTGAAATCAAATATAAATGATGAACGTTTTAAACTTGACAAACTTAAACTTAACGGATAATTAGAAAGTAATTGAAATTAAAAAAAATTATAATAATAAATTGTAATAAAATTACTAAAACTAAAAGTGAAATAAAAATAAATGAAAGATAAATGGAAATATAAAAACAAAAACTATACAAACACAACAAATGTACTAAAACTTACATAAAACGAACACTAAATATATTAAAATAAAAGCTAATTCAAAACACAAACAAATAAATAAATAAACAATAATGCAGTAATACAATTTAATTCATTTACAATACTTTCCCAGATCGAGAAATCACACCTATAGGCTTCCTCATACAGTTGTTACAATACATACATATATACAATACATATCCAGTTGTTGAGTGGGTGAATTAAAATAAGACAGTCAGTTTTGGCTTATTTTAAACAATTTTGAGTACTCTTGAGGACGATTTCTGAGGCCCCCTGGTTGAGAACAATTGACTTAATAAGTTGCAATTTAATCTACTTAAAGAATTAATGATGGAAAATGTATGAGGCTGTTTTTGCTGATGCTGTTCAATGTGCTTTTTTCTCTTACCGTCTTTAGTTTTGACTTCTCAGCGGGCTCAAAACCTGAATTCCCATCAGCACGCTGAGTGGCAGTGAAACAGTGGGTGCTGTGTGATGAAGACTGGCATCAGTGGGCCAGTTAGAGCTGATATACCGACAGCCGCGCCAAGACAATACAGAAGACGCACAGACTCCTTTCAGAGGAACAAAGCCATGCTTTAGCATCCCCGGCTGTGAGCCAGGAACAAAACGCCGAACCATTTTAACATCCAGCCTGGATCATACATCATCTGGAGATGTACAGAAGGAACGGCGGGGCCCAGGGAAAATCATGCATCTCAGTTTGACAGATTCAGTCGTTTGTAAGGCATGTAAAAGCATCTGCTTTCAATTTGAAAGATTCCAAAGAGGACACTTGCATGTTTGCGCAAGGGCACGGATCCATGTCCTTTAATTTCTCCAAGAGAACGGCTCTCTTGACTGACTGATCTCGTTTCATTTTGCCAGCACTTAAAAAAATAAAATAAATAAAGGCTTGTACAATGAATGATCCATCAAGGTGGCATTTGTCTTATGATTGCATTTGTGTTGGGAAAGAGCATATACTCACAACATTTTCCATGCACGGTGGAAAACAAGCAGACAATTAGAAGGTGATTCATTGTCTTTCTAAAACAATCACGGCTAGCCTGCAAGAACGCTGCCTAAAATGAGGGCATTGTGATGAAAAATTCAAGAGAGATGTTTCCATGCCGTGATATATAGCAAAGGATATCACTCACCCAAACGCACACCTGAAGGATAAATAAACAGATGGGCAATGGTTGAAATTATGTGTGCATGACTTCATATTTACTCCATAAACCTGACATGAGCTCTTTAAATACAGTGCAAATTTACAGCTGGCGTTCCAGCAGAGACTCTAGCGCAGAACCTTTTATCGAGTAACACACCCCGGGTGTTTCTATTGTAAACTTCTCCTATGAGACTTTCCTGGAAGTCCTGCCTGAATGCACTTTTATTTTTGGCCTTTTTACGATTTTATTTATAAGACTCGTGATCGAAAGGACATGAAATTATGCCGTGAAGAGGGCAAAATGACATTGGAAAAGTGGTGCAAGCTGAATTCAAACCCACATGACCCACACAAATATTAAATAACTATATATTTTTTATCATTTTTTTTCTGTTCATTCATATTTCATACATGTTCCTGCAGTGTGACAATTTTTTCTTCAAACAATCGATTATCATGAACTCATGCATGCATGATACATTATAAAATAATTAATTAAATAGAATTACAAAATTATATTTAAAATAGTTAAAATCGTTTTTCATGCATAGCATTTAACACTGCATAACATGTCAACTTCCCAAAAGTACTTAATGTAAACTACCCATAAATCTTAACACTATTTCTATGCTTTAAACAAGAAAAAAATACCAACACCTCATTGTGAGTAAATAAATACGCAAGTACTCAACCCCTCAGAAACTGCAGTACTTTACAAATACAAGCTTTTCTGAAGATCCAGGATTTTATAAAAAAATTGCAACTATAACAGTTTACTGGCATATTAAAAGTGATAATGCCAATATATAATGCATTATTTTTTGATAACACAGCTATGTCATAATTATTCAACCCCTATTCAGCACTGCTGTTTTTAAGTCACTTTTTTTGTATGGTGGGGAACAAAATTGTCTTAAAACACAATTAAGCCTTTAGAAACTATGTTTAAAAACAGAATTAGCTTGAGCTGTTACACAAACATAAACTTAGCCCATACATGTGCTGACGTGAGTAGCAAATATGCAAATTCAACAGAGCTCTCTCAAAAGCTATAGAATAAATAGTTTTATTACATTAGAAAGACTAAGGCTAAATGAAGATTTCCAAGACATTAAAAGTTCCTAGCGACACAGCTGGCAGCTTTATTCCTTAGCTTAAAATGTGTTCTACCAGAAAACCTTTGAGGGTGTTGAAGAAAAAACACAATTTCCTAATAAATTTGATCAGAGCAGGTATGAAAAACCTGCAATCTACAACCAAGACTTGCAAGATGACCCGATGAAAGGAGGACAAACATTTCAATGCAGAGTATAAGATGAACACTGGACAAGTATGGCCTTCGTTTTGGGGCATCTTGCTGAATGCCACTCTTGACCAAGAACATCATAAAAGGCCAACTTGAACATGTTAAAATTAATTTGGATAGACCGGTGGAGTTCTGGAAGAATGTTTTATGGAGTGATGTGACCAAACTGGAACTTTTGGACCCATGGATCAGCGGTATGTCTGGTGCAAAAAAGGCAAAGTTTATAAACAGAAGAACACGAAGTCTCCATGGTCAAACTTGGAGGTGGACCAGTCCTGTTATGGGGGTGTTTTACTGCTGCAGGAAGTGGAAATCATGACTGCATGAAGGACATCATGGATTCTTTGAAGTATCAGGCCATTTTGGCAAGAATTGTGATGCCTTTGGTGCAGATGATCAGTGGACTTTCCTGCAGGACAGCCATCCCAAAGTATACATCCAAATCTACTTCTGCTTGGTTCAGGGGTCAGTGGTAGAATGTTCTTGAGTGGCCTGTTCAGTCTCCAGATTTAACTCTCATTGAAAATATTTGGTTTAATTTGAAGAAAGCAGTGGCAATGTGAAAACCAAAGATTATCAGTAATCTGAAAGCTTTTTCCGGCGAGGAATGGGCCAAGACTTCAGTAGAGAGGTGACAGGAGCTTCTAAGCAATTATAGGCAGCATTTATTGGTGGTAAAATGTGACTTTTGGGGGTTGAATAATTTTGAACATGAATGTTTAGAGCCAATTTGATTTTTATCATTATTCATCAATGTTACATTCTCAGAATCACTCAAATGTGTATTAAGAAATGTTCTCTAATAGATCACCGATGTCCTTGTTGAATTGTTTTCATAAAATGTTTTGCAGGTCAAGGGGGTTGAATGATTTTGATTACAACTGTAAGTAAATAAATAAAAAAAGTAAGTAAGTCCAACATATATTCTTATCTAACAAGTTTTATCTAACACACTTTTGCTTCTGAAGTATGAATCTCATATTAAGGCTGTAAATATTATGGTATTTTATTGGAAAACAAGACAAAAAAATAATTTTTCCTCACAGTGTGAAGGTTATTTCTCACGCTCTAAATGAAGAGTTAGCTTCTAGCTCAGTTCGATGACGGGCACTTCGCTCATTTGATAGTGAGTGTCTTGGGTGAACTTCTCCCGTGCAATTATCATTAAACTGTCAGGTAGGATTAGGGCCTCATAAGCTTTGGTGAGTGATCAGCAGCAGAAGCCCTGAAGAGATTCAGATGAATCCCAAGGCCTTGCATATGGCTGAAATGAGGAGGTGAGTTAAAGCCCTGAGACCTGCTGGGATTGTGAATACAACCTTTCCTTTACAAAACCTTTCTCCTAAGGATCACCGTAAGCTTCCAGGATACAAAGTACAGATGTAAGGACTTTAATAATCCCATAAAAGAGTTCCTTCTCTGACAGGAAAGAGGGCAGTAAGTCATGTTGTGAAAGTTGTGAGAGTCATGTGAAATAATGTTCGCTTCTTGTAATCAAACACGCCAGCACAGTAAGACTGTACTTGATGTAGATCTGAGGCTTTTATACACTCTGGTTTGTCAAACACTGCAAAGATGACTGCTGGATCAGTAATAGCTAGTGGGGTGTGATTTTAGGATGTAAGTAAGTAAGATGGGTCTTAATTGTATCCACTGGTAATTGAACAGATAATGAAAAAACAATGAATACAAAGCTATTTGGCTATTGGTTTACTTTGTTGGATATTGGATAATATTTTGGACATTTTGGATATTTTTATTATGCAGATGCATCACTTTGCCTCAGAAGGCCATTATTAACCCCCCGGAGCCATTTGGAGTACTTTTATGATGGATGCATGCACACATTTTTTGGGCTTCAAAATCTTAACCTCCATTCACTGCCATTATAAAGTTTGGAATATAACTCAGATTGTATTCGTCTGGAAGAAGAAAGTAATATACACCTAGGATGGCTTGAGGGTGAGTAAATCAAGGGGTAATTTTAAATTTTTGGGTGAACTATTCCTTTAAATGGGACATCGTATGCCCATTTTCCACAAGTTGGTATGATTCTTTTGGGTCTTCGTGAAACATCTGCAACATACTTTGGTTAAAATCCTTCAATGGTCGTGTAGAACAAATTTTTTTTTTACCTTGTCAAAAACAGCTCTGTTCACAGCGACCCGTTTCGGTGCATGTGTCTTTAAATGATAATGAGCTCTGTTCACCCCACCCCTCTCTTCCATGTTTGTGTTTTTGGTGGCGCGTTACCATCAAAAACAAAACTACTCCACTGTGTCCTCAGTGGCTCTGATGTTGAGAGAAAGTGTGAGTCAGTGTAACGTCATCGTCACTACAGCGGCATTTTTCGCATGAAATCATATTTATGTTTTGTCTATCAAAAGTGTGCTGTCACTTTAATTGACCGTGAGCATAGACTCGGCCCCGAAACCATTGCTTCACTGCTGCTCACACACTGCTCCTGCTCCCGGTGTGTATGCACTCATTTGTTAACATGCACTCTGAAAAAAAATATATGCGCTGCTCACACTTGCGGTGTGGAGCCGGCCTTATGTTCACTTTTACATCCAACTGCAAAATCACCTGCTTTGATTATGAAACATTGTTAGCGATACAGCTCCTCGAGTGCGGAGAAAATGGCGGACATAATTTCCAACTGGCTGAGGGCGGAAATATGTTAATATGGGACAGTCCGTCAGCGGTCGTGGGTGGGGCCTGAGCAGTGTTAGAAAGATTTCCAAAGGATCATGTGACACTGAAAACTGTAATGATGTAATGATGCTGAAAAATCAGCTTTACCCCTAACATGAATAACTTAAGTTTTTAAAATATATCCAAATAGACACGTTATTTTAAGTTATAATAATATTTCACAATAATACTGTTTTTACTGTATGCAGTCTTGGTGAGCATAGGATACGTTAAAATTGTATTGACCCCAAATTTTGAATGATAATGTATATTTCAGAGTTTATGCAACGCTTTACACACAGATACCTATGATCATGTAGTACATTTTGGTAAAAGGATACAAAGAAAAAAACACTTTGTTCTTTGAAATAATAATGAGTTGTACTCAATGCAACCAGGAACATGCATTAAGAGAGTAAACAGAGTCCATTTTGAGTAAAAGTTGACTTAAGGGCAGTGGAGTAACATGAACAACGTTTGACTGGCATAAACTGAGAAATTACAAGCAATCTGATTAAAGATTCTCAGATTCTTTAACACTTGTGCTCTCAAAAACACATTGATTCTGCCATGTTCATTTAAATTCTTGACAAGCACTCCATAAAAAAACATTCTGCCTCAAAAAACAAGCCTACAGAGAGGAATTGACAGTTTTGTCTGACTCAATCAATACCATCAATCTGGAGCCATCTTAAAAATCTGATATGATTAAACAAGAAGGAGATGGGGGGGTTGACATGCACCTAAATCGATAAACTGCGGTAAATGCTTCCAAGGACCGTAGCCATGAGATGAAATCAGAGCACTCTCACACTCTCTCCTCTGAATAGCACCACTCACCACAAGAGCAGCTTGACAGCATTTATGGATGACAGGGTTAAAGGGTAACGTACAAGAAGGGACCATTGAGACAGAGGGATGTCAAAGCATTAAGACTATGACATCTCTAATAGGAATGCTCTGAGATGGCCTTCCTCCACAGCCCACAGAAAGGGTCAGTCAGAACACTCTAAACATTACAAACATCAGAGCTCTGCAGACACGGAATGGACAGCAAACCAGAGGAACATACGCATTAGTGTCAGTCTTTGTTACTTTGTCAGTTTGTGCTGCATATATTAGCTTTGGTGAGCTGTCTAGCTAGGCTGCATTTAAAAGCAAGGTCGTAACCATTTTTTAAACATTATTTAATATTATGTGTATATGTATTGTACATGTTAATTTGGACAGTGCTGGTCAAAAGTTTGGAACAATTGTGATTTTTGTTATGTTTTTGAAAGAAGTCTCTTTCAATCAAGGTTGCATTTATTTGATAAAAAATACAGTAATGTCACGATCTCCAGCTGGAGTGCCTATGAACTCCAACAGAAGGCACTCCACCTCTGACTCTTGCCACTCTATCCTAGACAACATTTCCCATAATCCTTTGCCGGACTCATCATCTCTGATTGCATTCACCTGTGTCTTGTTTCCTCATCTATGGAACGATTTTCCGGACAATTTTCAAATAGAATAGCAAATTGTGTTTTCAATTGCGTTTTCGCCTGCCTCAAGATCTCTCACTATTTACAGCTACTGGACACCGCGATTGATGCATGTGATTTTTAATGTCATCTTGCCTTGGCTGTGGCCTGTTCTGTGACTGCTGCACCTAGATCTGACTGCTGAAGTGTCATCTGGGGCAGGCAGAACCTTACTTTATATTTTATTAAAGTTTTAATCCGTTATGGAGTTTGCGTCCCATACGTGGCACCAAAGCGCTGCGCCTGCCTCAAGATCTCTCACTATGCTAAATTCGCTACACTATTTAAAGCCTGGTTCTAAACACACTAGTGATGCAAAGTCCGATTAATTTCCGCGAACCGGTTCTTTTCAGACAGATTGGCTCATTGAACCGGTTCAAAAAGCAGATTCATCGGTTCCTGACGTCATCAAGCAATAACGTCTCTACGCATTTCTTTTCTAACAACTCAGTGCCATGTTGTATCAATGAAAAATTCAAATAAGTAATTTGTGTCAACACATATTGAAACATTCAAAAAAATAGTTATTTGTATGAAAGCATATTGCTATTTATTGCCATATAATTCACTTAAGTTAATTGAGTTTGTGGTCACAGTTTCGCGGATCCTCTGATATGACTGACTGAACAATATTGACAAGCCTACAACTTGGATAAGATTCCTAAAAGTTTCACACCTGCAGCACACATTACAGACATTGATGCTCAAACGATGTTCTACATGTTTACACTATGAAGAATGAATAAACCAGTCTTATAAACTCCTTGATTTTTAAGCAACTTTAAATATAATATGCATTCACAATAAACTATTGTAAAATGTATTTACATCACTCGACAGAAAGGTTTTTTTCAGGTTTTAATAAAATGTAAATTAATAACAGTCATAATAAGCATATTTCCAGTACGCGCCTCAGGCTTGCACAGTATCGTCAACTCACTCATCACAATCTCCGGTAATCCTCGGCAAACTTTGCCACGGCTCATTCGGTTCTTGTTGAGTCCTCGGTAATCCTCGGCAAACTTCGACAGTTGGTTGAACCAGCTCAATCGGTTCTTTTTGAGTTGGATGTGCTACTTCGGCTGTGCGTCCTGCGTCATCAACCCGGAACTAAAGTTCGATTCAGTTCGATTTGTGAACCGGCTCAACCGGTTACTTCCTGAGAACCAGGCTCAAAAGAACGATTCGTTCAAGAACCGAACATCACTATCACACACCCATGGCTCATGTTTAGCCTTTGTTTAGTCCTAGTTTAGCCCTAGTTCCTGTGTTTTCCACGTTTCTTGTTTTCTTGCCTTGCCTTGTTTTTTGACCCTGAACTGTTATCTTGTTTCTTATTGTTTGCTGCCTGCCCTGACCATTGCTTTTTTCTTCGATTACTCTTTTGTCTGCCCTGGATTATACCTGTTTACTGCTGTTTGACCCTGCCTGTTTTGACCATTCTTGCAATAAAGCCTGCATTTGGATCCTCAACTGCGTTGTTATGCTCCCCACGTTACAAGTAAAAACAACAACATTACTACATATTATAATGATCTAAAATATTGTATATATTTCATAAAAAAAATTACAAATATATATTTTTGTATTTATTTTATATTTAGTTCTCATTTTAATTTTAAAGTTTTAGTGATTTTTTGTAGATATGCTTATAAATCTTTTCATTATTATTATTGTTCATTTTATACAATTTTTAACAATATTTTATTTTTTAGTACAACAACCTAAAATAAATTACAATTATTCTTTTGTCTTTCCCTGTAGCTGAAATAAAAAGTGCTTTATTTTATTTTATTTAAGTTTTTTTTATTTCAAGTAGATTTTTTCCTGTTTTGTGTATTGCTGTTTTTTTTTGCACTGTTAGTTTAAAAACATAAAAACCACACACTCTATTGAAATCAATTTCATTGAGCTGAAAATAAACAAGTTAAAACGAAATAACTGAATGCATACAATAAATAATAAAATGTAAATAAATACCTGACCACACAGTATTATATTCTGCTTAACGAGCCATTGTTTATGCATTACTGGAAGTAAAATGAAAGCTTTTTTACGTATTTTTGCGACTGCTACACTATTAGCTTAGCACCATGCTAACAACAAACTCTATTGCAATTAGTTGTGAGTCGAGTTTCCTGCATGTTTAACTTTAGTTGCTGTATAAGAAGAACGTTCTACATGATCCGCTTATACGTTCAAACATAGTTAAGATACTGCATGGCAGCTCCAAATGTAGGCAACACAGAGCAAAGCAGCTCACTGGGAGCACCAGCAAAAAGCTATTGTGTTTTCCATACTAATTATAAGCACTGGGTACACATAAAGCCATAGAAGAAAGAGATGATAAGATTATTAGTCTGTTAGGCAGCTGAGGTGAGGCGAAACCTTGAGCTGTGTTTAGCAGGTCCCTGAAGGCAAGCCTCCAGGTATGAGACAGCCACTGAAGTTGTTTGTTCTTAAAAGCTTTGTTAGAAAAGCAGAGCGGCACAGTAAGATTACGGCACTGTCTACCTCGACTACATGGAAAAACATTCCCCGCCGATTTTGCGTTTGAAGTCGGAAGGTAATAGCCTGATGGGACAATGTTTGTGTTTGTTTTTGATGACAGTTGAGAGGCATGACAAATTGATTTTTGTGTATTGCGTCTTTGGCCACCTGGTCTGGAGCTGCGTGAGGAGAAATCGGGTACTATCAGTTTCCATGTATAACAAAAAGCATCAACATCTCATTTCCAATTCGTCTTCTCAGCAGCTCTTTGAACCTGCAACCTAAGTCGATCTGTTGGCATGCATATTTGTCTCATTTTGCGACAACAAAGTGTGAATATCACTGCAATTAAATGTTTTCGTACTACTATATTTCACTTATTTGCTGAAAGCACTAAGTTAAAAGCCACAGAGTGTACTCAGAGAACTTTTTATAGAGTTTGTATCCCTTATGACAACACTGTGTTTTTATTGCACTGCCATTCCTTTAATGGATACTTCCCGAGTGCTTTCGACAAACAACATTCAGTTCTGACAAAGAAAAGATGTAGCGCTGCACGGTTATTTAGTCCCTTTGAGATCTACCTCAATACAGCCTGAAAAAAAAAAACCTCTGACAATCACAGGGATAAAAGACCAGCTTGTAAATGTTCATGACTTTCTATACACTATACATCTTCAATTCAGTGGAGTTTTGTAAACGGCTACACAATGAAAAATGGCAACAATATAAAGAGATGCGACTAATTCTAGACACTGAAGAGTCTGAATACATAACATAAATACAAAAATAGAAGTTAGAAAATATGTATATCTGTATTAAAAAATAAATCTTTGAACAACCATCAGCTGATTATTTCTAACATTTTATTAGTATTATTAGTAGTAGTTTTTGTAGATTGCATTTCTGTCTGACACATTTAAAGGACAATTCCATTAAACTGATATTGACATTTAATATAAATATAATACATTTAAATTGATTTTATACCCAATATTTGTGTTTCGTGTATTGTGCTTTTTAGACTGTTGCACTGCAACTTGCTAAAACAAACTCTGTTATGCCCTTACACCTTATGTCCATCTATTTTCTTTGCATATATTCACTTAAAATGAGTATGATAGGCCTACAGCTCTGTAAAACCTAGCAGTCAAATTTAACAAAATAATCAAGTTCATTTTACTCAAGTACTACTGAAAAGTCATTGTACTTAATAGAAAAAAGAAAAGAAAATAGAAAAGACAAAAGTTAAGTGAACTTAATAACTGATTTTATTTAGTATAACATAAGCTAAATTAGTTACATGTCATTAATCCTGTCTGTGGTCTTCTGTCTGCTCACCATCAGAGGTCGCCTTTTGATTACATTGACTCTCGCACTACACAAACTGTTACACATCACCCTGGACTACATTTCCCATGCTCCATTGCACTAATCACAAGCCTGAAACCAATCACACATGCACACTACATAAGCCACACTCAAACCATTACAGACTGCTGAGTATTGTTTGCATTTATCGCCGGTTAGCCGATAGCACATTATTTTCCTTGTTTCCAATCAACCATTCCTTGTTTGCCCTAGTGGATTACCCGTGTCTTGATTATTGCCTGTTTTCCTCATCTTGTCTGATCTCTGCCTGCCCTGGACTCTATTGCCTGCCGTAGATTACCTCTCTCGTCTCGCCCTTGTTTGGATACTGTTTGCTCCTCGTCTGAACTATTGCTTGTTTGGATACCCCCTTGCCTTGCTCACTGGATTATGTTTGCCGATCTTTGGCCTTGTCTGTCCCTGGAATACTCTTTGTCTTGCCTGAAATGTACCCGTTTACCACCGTTTGACCCATGCCTGTTATGACCACGTCTTCGAATAAAAGCATGCAGATGGATCCGTATGTCTCTCATCTCGTTCGCCCCGTAACAGAATACTCGGCCGCATGAGGATCCAGCGGCTTTTCTAAAGGACTCTGGCTAGGTATGGACACAGCAATATTGCTATTAGCTCTCGAGCAGCGCACACGATCGCTCGAGAGCTATATTCAAGAGTATTTAGAGGTCACTAATTATTCTGATTTGCCTGACCGTGTGCTCATAGATTCTTTTTGTGAGGGCATTAACCAGCCACTCAAATTGCGACTAATCCGGGAGGGTCCCCGTTCGTCTTTAAGTGATTGTATGAACTTTGCTTTGCTGTCCGTTGTCTAATTGTTTACTGTGATGGCAGCCACAACAACACACCGTCATGTCACTGCTGCCAACGCCTTGTCAAGTCAAGCCACCGCTTATCTTCATAAGTCAAGTCACGTCACAGATGATCTTCATGAGTCAAGTCACGTCACAGATGATCTTCCAGTGTCGTCACGTCTCAGATGATCTTCATGAGTCAAGTCACGTCACAGATGATCTTCCAGTGTCGTCACGCCTCAGCTGATCTTCCAGAGTCTCGTCATGCCTCAGCTGATCTTCCAGAGTCTCGTCACACTTCAGCTGATCTTCCAGAGTCTCGTCACACCTCAGCTGTTCGTCCAGAGTCACGTCACATCACAGCTGATCATCTAGAGTCCTTTCCCGTTCTGTCTGTTGCACCCAGATCTTCAAGGTAGTCCTTCGGTATTCCAGTCTGGTATCCAGTGTGAGGGATGCACCGCTGGTGTCTGCATGCGCAGCTGGTATCCCCAAACCCACTCACTCTGGCCTTCCTGTTCCTGAACTGATTCCCCTGTCTGAAGCGTTTCACCTTGATGGGAATCACTTTATGGTGTGTTTTGGATATTCTATAACATTTTTACTTTTATTTTGCCTCTGTCCCAACTTTTTTGGAATGTGTTGCAGCCATCAAAATCAAAATGTGTTTATATTTACAAAATACATTTAAGTTGGTCAGTGGAGACTTTGGAAATCAGCTTTTGGTGCTTTTGGCAGTGTGGGCAGGTGCCAAGTCTCCATATCTCCATAAAGCTTGTCAGCAGAAGGAAGCATGAAGTGCTCTAAAATTTCCTGGTAGATGGCTGCATTGACTGTGGACTTCAGAAAACACAGTGGACCAAAGTCCTCTTTTCAGATGAAAGTAAATTTTGCATTTAATTTGGAAATCAAGGTCCCAGAGTCTGGAGGTACATGTACAGTAAATGAACATACTTTCCAGAAGGCCAACAATTCACTAAAAATGTTTTTTTTATTGGTCTTATGAAGTATTCTAATTTGTTGAGATAGTGAATTGGTGGGTTTTTGTTAAATGTGAGCCAAAATCATCACAATTAAAAGAACCAAAGACTTAAACTACTTCAGTCTGTGTGCACTGAATTTATTTAATACACGAGTTTCACAATTTGAGTTGAATTACTGAAATAAATGAACTTTTCCACGACATTCTAATTTATTGAGATGCACCTGTATATATATATATATATATACGTATATACAGTGCCTTGCGAAAGTATTCATACCCCTTCATTTTTTCACGTTTTGTTATGTTGCTGCCTTATGTTAAACTGCTTAAATTTACTTTTTTCCCACATCAATCTACACTCCATACACCATATTGACAAAGCAAAAACAGAATTGTCACAACTTCGCAAATTAATTAGAAATAAAAATAACTGAAATATTTAGCTGAAGCACCTTTACAGCCTCAAGTCTTTTTTGTTTGATGCAACAAGCTTTGCTCATTAGCATTTGGCAATTATCTGCCATTCTTCACCTCACCTCTTCATCTTTCAAGCTCTGTCAGGTTGGATGGGGGCAGAAGCACATTTTCAGGTTTCTCCAGAAACATTTGATTGGGTTCAAGCTCAGGCTGTGGCTGGGCCACTCAAGGACATTCACAGAGTTGTCTATAAGACACTCTTGCTGTGTGCTTAGGTCCATTGTCCTGTTGGAAGGTAAACCTTCTGCCCAGTCTGAGGTTCTGAATGCTCTGGACTGGGTTTTCATTAAGGCTATCTCTATAGTTTGGTGCATTGAGCTTTTCTTCTACTCTGACGAGTCCCTCAGTCCCTGCCACTGAAAAACAGCCCCACAGCATGAGGCTGCTACCAGCACACTTTACTTGTGGGATGGTACTCTACAGGTGATGAGCAGAGTTGGTTTCCTTCAAACATGATGCTTGGAATTGAGGTTCATCAGACCAGAGAACATTATTTCTCACAGTCTGAGGGTCCTTTAGCTGCTTTTTTGCAAATTCTAAGTGTGTTTTCATGTGTCTTCACTGAGGAGAGGATTGAGTCTTGCCACACCGCCATAAAGCCCAAATCGATGGAGTGTTGCAGTGGTGTTTGTCCTTCTGTAGGTTTTTCCCATCTCCACATATGATCATGGAGCTCAACTAGAGTGACCATCAGGTTCTTGGTCACCACACCAACCAAAGCCCTTCTCCATCAGTTGCTCAGTTTGGCCAGGAGGCCAGCTCTAGGAAGAGTCCTGGTTGTTTCAAACATCTTCCATTAAGGGTAACAGAGACTACATGCTTCTGTGACCCTTCAATGAAGCATAATTTTTTTCCTGAACTCCTCCCCAGATGTGTGGCTTGACACAATCCTGTCTCTGAGCTCTACAGGCAGTTCTTTTGACCTCAGGGCTTGGTTTTTGCTCTGATAAGCATTATCAGCTGTTAGACCTTTTATTAAGATGTGTGTGCCTTTACAGATCATACCCATTCAATTGAATTTGCCACAGGTTAACTTCACTTGAAGTGTAGTGACATCTACAAGCAATATGAATACTCCTGAGCTAAATTTTAACTGTCCCAGATAAGGGTATAAATACTTACGCAATGTAATCATTTAAGTTTTTTATTTTTAATAAATTTGCGATGTCAAAAAACAGTTTTTTGCTCTACCATTATGGAGTATAGATTGATGTGGAAAAAAGTAATTTAAAGCAGTTTAGCATAAGGCAGCAATATAACAAAACTGAAAAAGGGGAATTAATATTTCTCAAGGCAATGTCTATATATAATTGAATCTCCCTTAAAAACAACCTTTAAAATGATGTATGATTTGTTGTAACTGAACAAAAAGTGACTGAGCTACACCCGTTTGAAGTCGATAAGAGTCAGCAAAGTCAACTTTGAGAAACATTTAGTTAAAGTTTTCTGAAGGCTCTAAAGCAAAATCTTTCCTCCACTTCTTTTCTTAATTACTATGTTATTAATCACAATATAGCTTTTTATTTTAACTTTATTATTAAAAATTAGAACAAAGATAAATAAACAGTGAATAAACAGTAGAACAAATATATAAAAATAAACAAATTAAACAGTGAATTTTTTTTCTTCATCTTACATCTAAAGAGAAGCTTTCAAATAGGAAAAACAAATAGGCTAATAAAATATAAAAATCACATAATGTATTAATTACACATGAACTGATTATTAAAATTACAAAAGCAGTTTAATCACGAGCAGCGAGTGATTCCCTCTTTTCTGTTATTGTTGATTATTATAACATTATTGAGACAGACGTCCTATATATTAAGACCTACTCTAATGCACGGATGTTACACATCAGATGTTTTTCCCCAACAGTTAACCAAACGTTTACTTAAGACATAACAGATTATGTTTGCATGAATACTCGCCAAGACATATATTTTGAAATACTGTAATGTGTATATCTGGATCGCGTGCTGTCTGAGAGACTCATCTTTATGCGCATACTTCGGATGTGTCAGTCAGCGAGATCATTTTGTTTATATCAGCATGTGTGTGAACATCACATTTCACTGGTTCAGACGAGAATTCGCATTCAATATTCACAAAGCTGCAATGCTGCGCTTTACAACTATAGCAAACTTGTGCTGAAGGGAAGCACCAGTCGTCAAGAAGTGAGCAGAGAAAAAAAAGGTACAGAAAACATACAAATAAAGTTCATTTTAGATGTGATCGCTGGACGAGGGATTAATGAAATCATTTTTGTGAAAACCTCAAATTCGACATTTGTCACATTTATTTACCTGTAGCATTCCGACTCATTGTAGCGTCTGGACCACCCAAACACACAATATATATTTTGTTCGCTACATCATTTTGCCAGCACAGGTCACATATGTTCTTTTTAAGACATTTATCAGATGTTTGAACACAATAATTAGATAAGAATTTCTCCAAATGAAGCAAATAAAAAAAATAGTATTTTATTTTATTACGTATTTACGATTTCTCGCTAACAACACTTGATAATATTAGCCAATAGCTAAATGGCTATATAGGCATTGTTTTAGCAAATGTTACTGGTATTCTGGTATATATAACGCCTGCTTTTCCTCATTCAATCAATTTATAACCCTATCATAATAGAAATAAAATAGGTTGCTAATGTCAAAAGTATGCTTCCAACACATGCATGGACCAAACGTTATGCCACCTTAAAGTCACCATGAAATCAAAATGGAAAATTCTTATTTTTTAATGGAATACTGTAGTGTTTATTATAAATAATTTAGGTGACACTGCAGAATATATTGCTCAAGTGTTTATATGTCTAATCGCTTTGTTAGTTGAATTAATTTGTTACCATACAAGTAAATATCCGCTCTGGCGCTTCCGCGGATGGTTCGCTCGCACGCGGGTAACGAGTGTGGGTGAACAAATACTGACGTTACAGTGGGCTTTATGATAACAAAAAATAATTACTGTTTGCTTATTAATATGATAATGTTCTATAAATGTGCTTTCAGTCATTGAATTAATTATTTACTCAAAACTGTTAAATTAGATAAAATATAAATATGTATATTTTTTGGTGCTTAGTTATAATTTGATGGAATACTTTGTGTTTCTTCATTGTAATGTGAGTTTACTTGTATAAGCCACTTTCCATGTACAGTTATGCTCAGTAATGTTGTTTAAGTAGTTTTGTTCAGTGATATAGTGCATCAATAATAAAATACATTTAACAGAGAAAAAAACCTTCTGTGTGTGCATTAATAATTAATAAATGATTAGTGTGTCCACTTTACTTTATAGTTCACTTTCACAGGTTAATGATAACGAATTCATAACTCATTAATACATGGTTCACAGGGGTTCACTTTTAAGGTTAATTTTCACAGGTTACTAACGTAATTTATTAATAAATTAACAGGTGTTCACTTTACGTTAAGGTTCACTTTCACAGGTTACTACCGTTTATAGATCATTAATAAATTGTTCACAGGTGATCAGTTTACATTAGGGTTAAGTTTTAGACGTTATTAACATTTATAACTCATTAATAACTGGTTCACAGGTGTTCACTTTACATTAAGGTTCACTTTCACAGGTTACTAACATTTATAGATCAATAATAAATGGTTCACAGGTGTTCAATTTACATTAAGGTTCACTTTCACAGGTTACTAACATTCATAGCTCATTAATAAATGGTTCACAGGTTATCACTTTACATTAAGGTTCATTTTTAGATGTTATTAATGTCTATAACTTATTAATTACTGGTTCACAGATGTTTACTTTACATAATTTTTTCCCCAAAATAAAAATCAAGATTTAATCATTTCATCTTGATAAAAAAAAAATATTGGTTTCTAATCATTGCTGTGGATAGGCATCATGAACTTTTGTGGATAATCATGGGTAAGGTACAGAGTAGATTCTGTTAAGAAACATTGTAAGAAAAGTGACACGAGTCATGAGATATGAGAAAACCATAAATACAACACCCTTCAGTCTTAGCTATAATAATACATTTTTACTATAATATTCACCCTTCAGCTATAATAATACATTTTTGCTGCATCATGAAATCAATCAGGATTCTGGTTTTGAGTGAAATAATTATTAATAAATATATTTGTTAAGCATTTATAACATGTGAGTTTAAAATGGCTCACTATTTGGCAGGCATTGCATTAAAATCACCCTTTTACTCATGCATTTATAACTGTTTATCAATGATTTATAATGCATTTGTGAGTTATTAGTCATTTATTAACACCTTTATAAACCCTTTATAAAAGGGAACCTTAATGTAAAGTGTTACCAGTAAATATAAATACATTTAGACCACTTAAGCTTAGTAATTGCTATTAGGATGTGAAGAGACTTTCAACCAGCATAACACAATGTTTTTGAACCAAATCACCTACCCTGTCTTTAATTAAAACAAAGTGACATAAATGTGAAACTACAATTCCCTAATTAGTGACTCTAAAATAATGTAATTGCTTTTGAGAAATCCGTCGTATTTTTGGCACAAGGTTCTTTGGTCGTGAGGAAGAGGACAATAACCACCAGGGAAAACGTGCTGATCAAAGCACTCAGCGAGTGATCAAACCCGCTGAAGGTCCCTGCGGTGCAGGCCATGTTCTGCTGCGCGTTGTCCCCGGTGGAAAAAAAACAGCGTTAATGGTACAACATCGTATCCTTCCCTCTGGATCACTGTCATCCTCATCTAAGAGCATGTGACGCCAAGTCTCATGAGTCTTAAGCGATCCATATTTCAACCAGATAATGATTTCAAAAGCACAGGCACACGTACGGCTGCCCGACCCTTCTGGTTCCCCCCGTTAGGAGCAGGAGTCACTGAAACTCATGGCTAGACATGGGAAATAGAAGCCGGTTTATCTTAACGCGAGATACTACAATAATAAAGAGTAAAAGACACTGTATGAGAGCAGAAAGCCAAAAGTTGGATAAAAAGGTGAAGCTCAGATCCCTTGAGCTTGACATAATGATAGTTGTGGAGACTTTTTCCACAAAATCCACTCCAACTAAGCTTTGCAATAACATTTGGTATATCATATAGTTTTGACATTTTTGTGATGCTGCATCCACACCACTAGGTGTCAGTATAAAGTCCAAGTACACTTTGCCATTAACCAGCAAAACTTACAAAATATTGTATACCTAAAAATGTTCTTGAAATCAAGCAGTTATTAATCATTAATAAAACAGTTCTTAAAGGTTGAGGCCACAAGATCTATCCATATAGTGCATACCAAGTGACATAAAATTGAGGCAAAAAAAAAAATAGATAATGTGGAGCCTTTGATGTCAACAACAAAAGACATTGGAAGCTTTTGCTATCCTCACTTTGGATGATTACATGGTTAATGGCATTTTATTATTTTGATTAAATATTGCTTTTCTCCTTCTGTTTGCAATAAAAACAGACCTGTGACCCATTTTTAACAGCCAGTTTACAACCACTGCCATAAAGGCTACTGTAGATACTCAAAATGTTATATATTTCTGCCCTTTCTATTCCCATTCCTATTCAATGATAGAAACTCTAAAGACTGTGTTTACATTTGTCTCAGTGCATTTAGCTGCAGACCCCAATTTTTCCATTTCTTTAGCCACGGTCCGCGGTTCCTCCCCCTCATTAAAAAACGTTTATTGTCAGTATTGAGACATGAGTACACAATTAATAGCTCCAATTTGTCTCTGTTCAAGCTTCTCTAATTGCAGGAAACCAAGTTTTTGCAAGAGGATGCACATTATCAGCTTGAAAAATCACTCGACTAATGGGCCTAAATTTGATTTAATTACCAAGTTCATTAAGAAGGGCAAATTAAGACATGTTTAGCCAGAGGGCTAGTCAATCCTCCTCTGTGTTACTCACTACTTAGTGTGATTTGGTTAATATCGGAAGATAGGTCATATGTCTGTGTGGGTACATACATTGAACTTGGCACCAGCCGTTGTGTACTCATATCTTTGTTGTGTACTCATATCTTTATCGTGTACTCATATCTCTGTTTAGTTTTTGTTATGTACTTTATAAATAATTGCACAGTCTATGTAGCACACCTGATTTAGTAGATTTCAGTGCTGGTTATATATTCTCTATATAACTGTGTATGTGACAAATAAAAATCTTGAATCTTGAATCTTGAGTTTGTGTACACATAACATGTTCACTCAGAGGTTTAAGATTAATTTGTATTTTTAAGATGGGAACAAAACAACTTTAGCAAGCTAATTATGCATTAATCTTAAAGGCCCGCTCTTGGCCTAGCACAGCGGGCCCTCATTAAACACCAGTATGACATCAGTGGGAAGGAGTTACTCTGCTTTTTAGGACATATTTTGAATCACCACCTTAATACGGTGGATTCGTTTCAAAGACTGCTATGCTGCTGTCTTAAGGTGCGGTCACATTTACTGTTGTTTGGCAATTTTATGGATGAAATCCAGTCATTTTAATAGGAATCCATCCAATTCTGATTTTTTTGTGAGAGTTTCAAGAAAGATTTCCTCATGCAGAATTCACATCTGGTTTAAGTTGGATGTTTGGTTTGGTTTCTTCATACATCACTACACTATTGACGACAGTCAATTAACCTTTTGTGTCTGCTAATGTGAGCATACCTTTAGGCTCTCAAAGCCTGGTCATCACATATGCCCTCTGAGACTAGGCATGGTGGAAGTACTGTATATTGGTCTTTTTTTCGATCAAGAAGGCCTACAATACCTGGGGAAAGCTACCCATTAACATTCCCAATGAACTGACTAGAAAGAAATCATTCAGAAGTTGGCAATCTCCTTACTGCCATTTTGTGTCATTTGCTGCTTGGTCAATCGCATACTAGACACCCTAGAATATTAACCATAAAACACCATGATGTCCAATGCCTGGACAATAACATGCCGCACATGCTGGAATCATCTTCATATTGGCTAAAAGTTTTGTCCGTCAATATTCTACCACAAAGGCACTGGCTGGCTGTGTACACAGTGAATGGCTATGGATCTCAAGACATCACAAAATCCGATGGCACTGTTTGGATATTATGAATAAAACTACTGCGGTATTATGAAAACTAAACTCTGGAGGCGGGCTCATTCGTTGTTGAGAGTCTAATGTATACGATCATATATATTTTTACAACATAAACAGTGCTGAAATTAAATAATTTCATGAAGAACGATGATGGAGAGTAGATCGTTCAGATTTAACGATTCTGAGGATAAAAATGCGATTGGATGTTTTTCAATGGACGCTTGACTTTATCAGTTTTGCTCAAGTGTGATGGACTGGATTCATCTTGCGATCACTGTTTTATGATGAAGGTATGACATTTGACATTGACAGCTTTCGACATTGATTACTTTATTACTTTTGCTGAAGCATTTCTGTTATAAAACAGAGAGCACATACTGACATTTAGACATTTAAAAGCATACACTATTTGTCAATATTTGTGAACAGTTGCCTATAATATATAGTGAATGTGAACAAAGGTAAACAAAGTGATGCCGGGTCCACAGGCGAGGATCAAGCATGTCAATACATTAAGAGAGTGAGTGCAAAGAAGTGTCAGGTTAAGTACATGGTCAAGTAGTCACAGGCTTCCCTCCTGATCCAGGGCTCAAGGAGTGGTGGCTTCTTTTAGCAAAACAGCATTCCATGGGAAAGCAGAAAGCAAGGAGCATACTGGCTCCAGCATCCTGTTGCACTCTAAATATACAAGATGGAGGGAAAAGAAGGGAAGCAGTCATTTTAACAGTCCTTATTATGATCTCTCCCAAATGAAAATAATGAAGTCTCCAGGAAGGTATAGTGTAGAAACAAATAGTGTGTAGGGTCCTTGATCTTCTTAGGAATCTTGAAGATCAGGGAGTGCAAAGAAGGGTTTTATATAAGGGCCCAGGTGTCATATAAGGGGTGTCAGCTTCTTCTGAGCATCTCAGTGCCTTAAGGCCTTTTGAAGAACAATGGGTATGGCAACCCTGCTTCCTAGCCCAGCAGTCCCCTACGTGTCTTTACATTTCACTGGTGCAGGATTCGCTCCCTTTGTGAACCTATTGTGTATGACAAGGCATCTCTATCTTCCGGTGCACTTCATCACACATTTACAGTGCTGTTAACTCGCGACACCCAGGGAGCCTGGCTGCAGGGTGGCAATTGAAGGGATGGGACAGCACTCTGTGATAATGAACCCAGAGAGGTGAGACTGAGGGGCCCCATTGAGGGCTAATGAAACCCAGCAAACCTCATCCCTTAGGCTTGGAACAGCAGTCAGCAGCATTTCTTGCAGTGTATCCTCTAAGATCGCAAACTAATTTCAACACTAACTAATTTTCTTTTTTCATATGTGCTAGGATGATATCTTTAGCTTGTAAACGGATGTATGGGATGATCAATAAATATGAAAAAATATATATTACATTCTATGGAAATATATGCGCTGGAGGGTAAAGAATCAGTCTTCATAACAGTTCAAAGAGGAAAAAGAAACCAAGGTTCATGAAAAATCTAAAAATGGAAGGTTCACTCCCCAAGGTCAAATGTCTCTTCTGCCATGCAATATTCTACAGATCTAAAAGCATGGTTGCTATTGGAATATGAATAATACAGCAATAGAGTGGGGGACAAAACCTATTATATTTGAGAACCAGAATTTTCCCCAACATGCCATGAGACAAACAAGCAAATAATCTAAACACACACACACACAAAACAACACTACTCCAGAGTTGCCATCTAAGATCATCTAGCTAAAACAAAAAAGTTGATAACAAACAACAAATTAGTTTTGTCCACCTCAGGCAAGTCCACCTCTATTTTAGTGAATGAATGAAATGTAAATCGCCTTCAAACCACTTTAGGAGCCCTGTTATATGAAAGTTACCCGTCTCGAGGGGACGAACCTCAATTCCAGGCTTTTCTAATGTCCTACAGATTCTACATTTCAATTCCTAGATCTTTGGTCTTGCTGGCATCACATTTACACAAATGTAATCTCATACATTTGTGCAGTAATAACGATATGGTGCATTTCACTGATGTCAGCAGAAAGAAGAATGAGATATTTCTTCCCTCCCCCTTTTCAACCCGGCTAGGACAACACCTCAGCGCTTGGTTGTGTTAATAGCGACTGTCACTGTGGAATCACCAGAAGAAAAATATTCATTGGATTTTTCATTTACAAATATTATTTTTCACCACCAGAAATAGCTTTAACCTCATAGGTTGTTTCAAAACATCAGAGACCATTATGTTTGTCCTATTTGTGTTGTTAGATTTGCCAAACATCTGCCAAAAAGATACATTCATCAAACGGTGATTCAAAAGAAATGTAATCAAGTTTCGGATTCATCTGATTTGGACAATCAGTACAGTTGCGCTTTGGTGTCACATTATCTTGAATATGCAATGGGCATGTAAACTTATGCACCCAACTGTAATTCTAGATTTATTTGTCCACTCACACCTGAGTTCAGTAACTAGCTCATCCAGTTCGGTCAAATCACAAGTTTAGCTTCCTCTTGAAGAGTTAAACGAGTTTTGCAGCGAGTTCACAACACTGTGCTCTTTGCCAGAAAAAGTGACCCGCCGAGTCGAGACCTTCTCACTGAGCCTCATGAATTCCATGCTTCATACTGCACGGTTGTCCTCCCTGGACTGTAAATTAACCTCATGGTGAGGCCAGGCGGTCTCTGAAACCTAGACCTGCACTCCATGTTAAGTGTGACAGTAATTGAGATTTCTGCTTCCACAAGGGTGAGTGACTCTGAGGGGTCAGGTGGTCAAGGCCCAATATTTGAGCTTGAACTTTACTTTTCCTCTTGCTTTCATCTCTTTGTTCATTCTACTTTCTCACTGGCACACCGAACCCCACAGCCACCATCCTCAGAATGAGCAGGACATGATAAAGATCAAAGAATTTCTTATAACAGGAGCCTGTTCTTTAAGGCGCTGATCATTTAATGTGCAAACCTTTCCAACTACTCGATATTAGTCATTTATTAGGTTGGGGGAAAAATTACTCATGTATGCAGCATGATTCTTTCACAAAAGATTCTGCAGATTCAAATTTAGAATCAAATTAATAAATTAATTATGAATTATTGGCTGATTGAAAAAAATGTTACATTTATTATTTTAGCAGATGCTTTTACTCAAAAGAAATGGTTATCAGCATTAGCCAGCTGAGCTCCCCCTTCTCCGATTGATAAAAAAAAAAAGACAGACCCAAATTCATACCATTGGTTTAGCCACATTTTAAGGTCATTCTGATATAGTATTTCATTTAAACAATATGACTATTTGTAAATAAATAAATAAATAAATAAATATATATATATATTCGAGTTTTGAATATTCATCAAATTTAAAATAAAAATCCACATTCGAGTGCAAAAACGTTGCATTCGAATTGTAGGTGTGCGTTAAGGAGGCAGCCTTATCAGTGGCGCACGAGATGTGATGACGATGTAAGTGACTTTGCATTATAATGTTTTTGTTAGCCTATCCAGTTGAAGCCACTAGATGCGGCGCTGCTGTGTTGTTCATTAAAAATACTGCGGAAAAAGAGAACATCAATGCAGAGAAGATCTTGTTTACATCAAAACTGAAACCAAGCCTTTCACACAGAACACATATTCCGTGCATTTTCTAGAGGGACATCTATCACCATTGCACTCGCATCTCACACAAGAGAGCCGCATGTTTAGAAAGCCATGTAAAATGAATGCAAGTTTAACTTCATCACACATAAAACATATATCGAGACTTTATGGTGTTTATTTTTTTCCCCCATCCCACTGCATCTCATGTTTTTAAATGAAAAAATTACTCTGTGTGATTGGCTTTCCACCCTTTGTATTAAACTATGCATACATACATGATGCTGTTTTGTTTATAGTTGTTTAAGCAACTTAATTAATTATAATTGGTTTATTAACATTATTTTAAACATTATGCACTTTTTTCAGAGTTAGTCATGTTATCTTATGCTTTGAATAAACGTGCAGTAGTAATATTTTGCTCGATGCGCCCTCTTGTGGCCTCAGAAGAGAAGCCAAAAGCTTTTCTTCACCCTAACTGAAATTATGCATTTTAAATTAAAATATAATTCAAATTTTGATAATATTTAAGTACAAAATTCGAATTTAGTTTTTCAGCCATTTTGACAGCCCTAATATATATATAT